>NW_015166486.1:103110-142893 GCF_001447785.1 Gekko japonicus | reverse complement strand
GGACAGCGCTGGCTTTTCGGCTTTGAAATGGAGATGAGCACCACAACCCTAGAGTCGGACTCGACTAGCTTCCGAGCAAGGGAACCTTTACCTTTACCTTACCACCCCACTGCATATCACACCTAATCCAATCATGCCTGCTCTTGTCATTCACCTGCTCTTGTCATTCGGGATCTGAAATCACACCACTTTCCAATATATAGGACAGACGGACTCCCATTCTAGCTGTATCTACCACAAATTTTGCTAAAGGCACTACTGGACTCTTGCTCTTTTCTACAGCTATGCCTGCTGATTCTGCTCTACACAGACAACTACAATCATTTCACTCATTTGTGCAGTACAGTTGTTCAGAGACTGAGCTATGAACCTAGAAATCCCCAGCTTAAATCTTGCCTCTCACAAGGTAGCCTTTAGGGTAACTACTATTCTTTCAATTTCAGCCCCTGCCTGCAATATGGGATCACTCTAACTCACTGTACAGCACTGTTGTAAGGGTTACTGATAATGGACATGAGCCACTTTTAACACTGTTTCATGCACAATCACTGTGTCTAATAATGCTGTGCTAATCACAAAAGCAGCACAAAAAGCCTACTCAAGGACAAAATAGGAGGTTTATATATACTTGAGGAAATACAGAGAAATATGATTTTGTGAATTAATCAAAGTGATAAGGGGGAAAGCAAAAGCAGAACATACTCATAAAGACTGTGCATGCTCCAGGATACATGGAATTTGGAGAGCAATTGAGAGTCAGGGATAGGGTGGGACAGGGAGGGGGTTGGAATCAACCTGCTCAAGGCTCTGTGAACTTATACAATCGTGGAGGGGGGGAAACGTACGGGTGGGGTTTCCAAACTGTTCCCACACCTGTGATTCCTTGGGCACCCTCACCTTGTAAAAGGTAAATGTCAATATTATAGCACCAGCAAAGGAAACATTACAATTTGTCACTCACCATATACATAGGGGACCCACAAAGGGTGGCAGCCATCATATTGCTCTGCAGATAACGAGCAAACCCGAAGTCAGCTGATTGGAGGAAAGAATACAGGGGTAATGTGAAGGGGGGAAATAACAACAATGCTTAAGCCCAAAACTCTCAGCTTAGCCTACCTCACAGGGTTGTTGTGAGGATAAAATGGAGAAGAAGAGATCGGATTTATACCCTGCCCTACACTACCTGAAAGTCTCAGAGCAGTTTACAATCTCCTTCCCTTCCCCTCCCCACAACAGACACCCTATGAGGTAGGTGGGGCTGAGAGAGTTCTTTTGAGAACGGCCCTTGAGAGAACAGCTCCGAAAGAACTTATGACTGACCCAAGGTCACACCAGCAGCTGCATGTGGAGGAGTGGGGAATTGAACCTGGCTCTCCCAGATTAGAGTCCACACTCCTAACCGCTACACCAATCAATCTCTTTTTTTGCCTTTTTAAATATTTATTTATTGTTTTTCATACATATTAATTCATTTGTATTTATACATTTTAGAGTCTCACATCTATTTTTCTAGCCATCTGTACATTCCCAACCATCTTTTCGTGAATATTTCATAATCTTTCCCCTGTAATATTAGGTTCAGTTTATCCATTTCCACAATTCCCATCGGTTTTACTATTATTTCGTCCCGTTTCGGGACCAATCAAAGAGAACGATGTAAGCTGCTTTGGGTCCCCATTGCAGAGAGAGGTGGGGTGTAAATGAAGTAGATAAAGAAAATAAGACCACTTAGAAGATATCTGCCCCCACCCACTTCATTGCTAATTAGGAAAAAAAGGAGATGCAGCTTTGCCACTGAATGCCAGCAAGATGGGCAATGAAACGGGAACTGAAGGGCTCGCCCAACACTACCACAACGGAGGGTCCCAGCCATCAACTGCTCCTTTCACCACTCTGCCCAGCTGAAGCTCACGTGGCTTGGAGCCAGCAGGAAAGAATTCACAAAGGATGGAGGAAGCCCCCTCTACCTTGTTCAGATCATGCCACGACTGAAATGGGTCTGTGGTGCCATTTTATATGCCAGGCAGAAGGCAAAACCTGAGCTAGCAGACAAACAACCAAGAGCGGCAGCCCATCACAGCCCTCTGATAAGCATATACAAGGCCCATGTACCTTTTGCTCTCACCCCTGGTGTTACATTTTTAAATGTACGCCTAAATAATGTTATGTGTACTAGCAAACCAGAGTGTGCACCCGCTGAATGTGTGCATGCTTTGTGCAAATTATGTAACAGAAGTAAGGCATGCAGAAGAGCCAGAACTTTGCAGCTCAAAATGGGTTCCCAAAGGCCTTGACCTGGTCAGCCCAGGCAAGCCCGATCTTGTCAGATCTCAGAACCTAGGCAGGGTTGATGCTGGCAAGTACTTGGATGGGAGACCTCCTTGGAATAGCAGCAGTCGGGAGGACTGGGGGCAGGCTTCATTCAGCCACCTCTCTGAATATCCTCCAGGCCCCCAGTAGAGAGTCAGTTACCAGAGGTCGCCATGGCTTCCAGGTACACACACACAACTCACACAATAAAAAAATACCCCCCCAAAAAGGGGGTTTCCAAAGTAGCCTTCAGGGCTGAGTAGTCCGTTTTGCCAAACCAGCTGTGCCGAAGTGCACAACTCCCCCCCCCCACTCACCTATCTTGACACGGATGCTGCTGATGCTCGACTTCCTGCGGCTAGTGTACGACAGAAGGATGTTCTGCGGTTTGAGGTCCCTGTGAATGATCCCTTTGCTGTGGAGGATGCGCATGGCTGCAGCAATCTGCTGGAGGAACACCCGGATGGTGTCCTCACTCAGGGTTCCCTTTGCTGAGCAGGGAAAAGGGGGGGAAAATGGGCAGGGGCTCATTTGCATTTCCTAGGCACACAGCAACCAAAGCAAAGCGGAAAAACCAGCTAGTTTAAACAAAGTGGAAGGGACCTGTGAGCTCCCTTCTTTCGCCTTCCTCTCCTAGCAGGCTGTGATGGGGACCATTAAACACATCTTTCTGTCCACCATGTGGATAGGAAAGTGCATATTACCTCAGGTCCTGCTCATATCAGTGCCATTTCCCACCCACCCGACTTAAAAAATCAGTAATGACATTTAGCTACGGCACAGTAATGTTATAATGAATCACAATTCATTAGTTCCCAGGTTTCATATTTTAAAAATCTCTAGCCCTTTTTTGTTGTGTGTTGTGTGTGTTTTTGTTGGCAGCACATTTCCCCTTGTAACTTCACAACAAAAAGGGGTAGAGGCTTGCTTACTTAAAAAAAACAACAAACAAACCAAAAACACAAAAGCTGGGAATTAGTACAATTGTTGTGCGGATTTATAATGTTGATGCATTACAATGAAATGTTAGTTACCAATTTTTTTAAACAGCCCAAAAGAGCCTTCTGGTGTGTGATTTGGGGGGGGGGGGGGGGGGAAGAGGAGAAACGGCAGACACAGTGGGCTGGGGAAAGGAGAGGGCAGGGAAAAATGGTACGTGCCATAGCTCTATTGCTACTGCAACACCTCCACATTTGGAACAGCAACAAGAGCTCCACAGAGAAAGGACTCCATATTGAAGAAGGCACACAGAAGCCCTTTACCCTTACTGTCTCTTGTGGGGATGGAGGATTTAAAACTGGCCCCGACCCATTACACCCCGAAATTACTGGAGACTATCTAGGTGATGTTCAGCACTTCTAAGATCCCTCTGATTTCAATGGGAGAACTCAGCAGACAGCTCTCTCCTACCAAGAGCAACGGGACTCAATATGGCTGGGTTATGCCTTATAAAAACGTGGTCCGCAACATTCTGCCATACGCAGTTGAGACCAAAACATAAAATAGCCACCTTGAGTCTTCTGGAAAAAGGAGGGCTTTAAATGATATCAAACAAAACACAAATGTAAAACCTGGATGGCAAACGGGAACATGGCTCAATTCTGAACAGCAGAAGTTACTGGGGCAGAGAGCAGGTGTCCCCAGAGAACACCTGCTTACTTTCTCCCATAGGAGTTAATGATTGACATTCTCTCTGGTGGGAAAGTTAACTGCTCTACTCACTCACAATGCGACTGTGAGGGCAACATCTGCCCTTTGCCCCTGATGCTGGGCACAGGCTTGTTCCCACCGCAAGGGTCCTGCGGGGCAGGGGCACCATGGACCTTTCTTCAAGGCCCAGGCAGAATTCCCCTCCCCAAATCCTACGCAGCGCATAAGCCTTTCTTCCCATCCCCACACACAGACCCTAGTCAGAGAGACAAAAACCTCAAGCCGCAGCTAGAAGAAGAGTCATCTCTCTCCGCATGGGACTCCCACAAACGACAGCAGCTGCTCCCCACCCCTGCAGCCTTCCCACAAGCAGCCTTGTTACGCTTAGACATCATGCGCCCTTTACAAATGTCAAGGGGGAGGAAGAAGCATTCTGCACCCAATTCTGAGGGGAAATGTATCATGTGCTCTGCAGGGGCAAAACCGTATTTTTGCTTCCCAGCAATCTGTGAGGCACTGTTCAAAATTCCAAATTAGCAGGATTATAAATGGCCCATGATTCTTCTTGTTATGTACGTGGACCACCACCAGGGGTCCGCGAAACAGGCCAGAGCTTGGATCCTAGAACAATGGAAACTTTGGATCCTGGATCCCCCAGCCCCAACCAATAGCCACCTTGGTGGGACGTTCAAACCCTCCAATGGGAATGGGGGGTTGCTGGGTGGATATGTATATAGTTGGCCCTGTTGGCCGTTAGAGTTACTTTGTGTGTGTTAAGTACAATAAACGTGTGCTACAGGATGTCGTCGTCTGAGTCGTCCATGCGGCAAACCCAGTACTTTTCACTTCTTCCCCGCTTTTGTTGTGGTGGGCCAACCCCCCCCCCCCCTTTAGACAAATTGCTCCCTCCGGGTCCCACAAGGTCTTTTCATCACCCTCCAGATAAATCAGGAAAGGTTTAGAACCAGTTCCCTGGGGGGATGAAAGGGGAGGGACCCATCAAAACAAGTAATGTATCTTTGTATTCTACAATCCCCCCCCCCCCCCCCTTTTTTTTTAAAAGCACACCCCTATCATTTTGGACGCTGGTCTGTGGGGTGGGATCATGCATGGCTGAAAAGAACCGGTAGTGCTATCCTTTATTGCATCCTGTATTTTAGCTCACTTCCAGTTTTTTTTAAAAAATCCTTCAAGACAAGCAGAATCTTAGCAGAAACAGTCCCGCCAAGTCATAAACGAGAACGAAAGCAGGGTCACAGCACCAAACACTTCTCAGGCAATTAACAGGGCATCAAAACAATCCATTACCTTGCAAGTAATCTGCCAAGTCTCCACCGTTGCAATACTGTCCAAGAGAGAAAAGAACAGGGCTAAGCTAGACACGTGCTGAGGATGTCTGAATTCTTCACCCCGCATGTCAAAAGGCCTAGGCAGATTCTGCACCCTCCATCCTCCTAACCCTAGTTAAGGTCACAAGCATCTCTTCGGCTCACGTGATCTCCCCCCTCTGGCCTCCCCTCTTGCTTGCAAATGCACCTTTTGATGGCACTTCTGAAGTTAAGGCATGAGTCACTTGCAACAGCCAACTTTGGCTGGCTGTGACCAGAATGAGCCTTGGAAATCTTCGGTCTCGTGTGAGACGTACAGACTGAATTTTAATCATTTTTCTTTGAGGGGAACAACGATTTGTCATTATGTGCAAACCAAAAACTGCACCTTGCTCTTTTCCTTGAAACCAGAGATCTAAATCTGGAGTAAGTCTGGCTTGGAAGAGAACACTATTACAGTTTGTTGTTTGGAACCCAAAGACGAAGTACTATGGTTTTCCACAGAAGTGGAAATTTCTGGGCTCCACTGGTGGGAAGGAGACAGGAGGCCTGAGATTTCCAGGGTCACTCTGGTAATGATAAACCAGTTCTGATGCTTTCTTCTGTACTGCTAAGCCAAGATCTCACTCTCCTCCTCACCCTTTTCTTTCCACAGACTCTGACTGTGGAGAAAGATAAGCAAGTCGATACCAGCTAAATATCAGGAGAAACTTCCTAAATGTCAGAGTGGTTGAGCAGTGGAACACACTGCCTCGGGAGGTGGTGGATGCTCCTTCGCTGGACATTTTAAAGCGGAGGCTAGACGACCATCTTTCGGGTATGTTGTAGAGCTCTCTTTCGGCTATGCTCCTGCAGAGTGCAGGGGGTTGGACTAGATGACCTCCAAGGTCCCTTCCAACTTAATATTCTATGATTCTATAAGTAATTACACATTTTAAAATATTGTGTACACACACAAACATGTGAAATATGTGTAGTATAAATACAGTCTGTTCAAGTTTTAAATTTGGAGTCCAGATTTATTTATTTAACTGACTGGAGCAAGGAGACGTCAATACATTTGTAGAAGAAGAGATTGGATTTATACCCCGCCCTTCACTACCCAAAGGAGTCTCAGAGCGGCTTACAAACTCCTTTCCCTTCCCCTCCCCACAACAGACACCCTGTGAGGAAGGTGGGGCTGAGAGATCTGACAGAAACTGCTCTTTTTCAAGAACAGCTCTTACAGAACTATGGCTTGCCCAAGGTCATCCAGCCAGGTGCAAGTGGAGGAGTGGAGAATCAAACCCGGTTCTCCCAGATTAGAGTCTGCGCACTTAACCACTACACCAAACTGGCTACACCAAACTGTACAGGACTTGAGGACCATTTGTTATACTTTCCTTTTACCCTGCCCTTCTCCCTCCAATATACTCAGTGGCATTCATGGTTCTCCCTTCCTCCATTTTATCTGTACCTGGTGAGGTAAATGACTGAGTGACTGGCCCAAGTTATCCAGTGAGATTAGAACCCAGGACTCCCAGCCGCACACTCTAACCACTACACCAGATGATCTTTGGCTCTCTCTTAGCATAAACTACCCCCTCCAGGGTTTCTGGGAGGATAAAACAGAGGAGGGAGGAATCCTTAGAGAAAGGTCAGGATAAAATTGTGATAGATGCATAGGATGAAAATAGAATTTTATCCAAATTCAGTACAAGAAGAAAAATGAATACACACCTCCATTACCAGGAAGACAGAGTTGGGCATCTCCTGGAATAGAAAAGAGAAAGAAGTTCATTAGAGAGGGTGGAAGAAAGGATTCTCCAGGTAACGAATTCTAACCCAAGTGTAATATTTTACTCTTGAATAAAACCGAACTTTAAAAAAAGAAAAAGCCACACACAGGCTCATTCCAAGATCACAAGAAGCCACAGTAAACTACAGTTAGGGTAAACTATGGCTAGTTTGTGATGTCTGAATTGACAAGCCATAACTTGAAACCAACTAGCAGATCAGACCCAGGATCCATGTCTGAAGTTGCTTGTGTGCAACCATTTGTGCTATGGCTTGACACAATGTCCAGCTTGACAAGTCACAGCTACGGCCAGTGTTCTGCATCCAGAGGCCGCTGCGACGTGGAGATGGGAGTGAAGCAATAAAGCCAGGCGCTCAGAGAATGGGAAATAAATGGCAGACAAACACCTCAACACCATGACTTCCCTTGCTGTGCTGCACACATCTGGGAGCCCAGACCACCAGCTGGTGTGATGTCTGACTTAAGATTGATTTGTGCAAGGCCAGGGAATCTGGGCATTTCTTTAAAAACAGTTGTCCCCATACTAGCAGGACATGAAGTACCTATATTACTTTATGCAGATGATGCAGTGCTGCTATCCAGATCAGAAGTTGGCTAATGTAAGCTAGTAAACGCTTTTGCTGATTACTGTATCCAAGAGGGGTTGATGATTAATTGTGAAAAATCAAAAATAATGGGGTTTTTTTCCAACAAACCTTGTTTAAAGCAAAGACTATGGAAGGTTAAGGGTGCGGAGATAGAACAAGTGTCTCATTTCAAATATTTGGGTATAGTGTTTAGCTGCAATTGCCATTGGAAACATCATATAAGAGCAGCAACTGAAATTGCCAAAGCAAATTCTAATGCCCTCCTTAGGTTCTACTATTCAAGAGGTGGCCAGTATGTTCCGATGGCCATTACAGGTTTTAATGCGAAAGTTACTTCCCAAGATTTATATGGTGCTGCTATCTGGATCAAAGAAATTTCTGAATCATCAGATCAGATCCTTCTCCAGTTCTTGTGTAGAATTGCAGGAGTCCCTAAAAATGTGTCGCAGGGACAGCACTTAGAGAAGAATTTGCACAATGTTCCTTTGAGTCGAGAGTCTGGAAGGCCGCCTTTAAATTGAGATTGAAAGTTCTTTATATGACACCTAATGCCCAAGGGGGTCTTCTTTATTCTTTAAAGGATAATTATAAATGTACGTGGGCAAAACATAGAGATAACAGCTGGAGAGGATTGGTCTTGCCCCTACAGTGCTTAACAATATAAACTATCAAGAAGCACTAAATTTGATTAGATTGAGGGTGACAAACATTGACCGACTCAGCACTTCAATTCGTGCTAGGCGAGTATGCTCCAACTCTGTCTTAGGGATTGTGCCACCTAAGAAAATTTCCTCATATATGAGCTTCCTTACATCCCCTAGATTTAGATATGTCTTCACGCTTTCTAGGTTGAATGTTTTTCCAACTGCAGAGATAAGTGGCCGTTTTGCTAAAAAACAGTATTCAAATAGATTGTGCAATTGTGGATCAGGGGCAATAGAGACCTTAGATCACCTTTTGTTATTTTGCCACCAGTGGATTGACGCCAGATCCTGTTGGATTACTCCTATTTTACATAGACATCACCTCCCTATGGAACCTTGGGTGATAATCATACTGCTAGCAGATGAAGACCCTGAAACGACTCGCTTGGTGGCAAAATATCTATCGATATTTTGCTGTAGGTAGTTTAATGTATACAAATTTTAAAATTAATTTCCATAATATCATGGGATTTTATACAGTTTATAGAAGTTTATAAAATGTCTATTAATATTGTTTATAAGTATGTTTATTAGTTTAATTGTAAAAATGTTTGATCTAAATTATCTTGTAATTATATGTAATGTGTTTTATAGTAACTGTTTGTACGTTTGGCTTAAGACCTCTGGTCAATTAAGCTAATAAATGAAAGGAAAAACAGTTTTCATTTTGAGATAGTGCTGTGTAATTAAAGCGATCGGACACCCTCGAATCCTCATGCAGCACAATCTTGCGGTAAAAAGCCCACAACCTTTGGCAGCTCCCTCCTGACTACCAGTGCCACTTGCAGAGCATAAAAGGTGAGGAAAGCACTTTATCACAGCATCCTGGACTCTCTCTGTGTGTGTGTGACAACTAAACTCAAGCAAAGATGTAACCTCCTCTTATGGACGCTGCGCATCTTCTGGAAGGAGGACCTGGTTCTCCCTCCATCCCTCCCTCTGTTTTACAGGCATTCTGACTTTACTCTAGGTTGGGGTTTTTTTTAAGTATTGCTACTCTGTTGTCTAAGATTCTTTTGCTGGTTGTACTTTAATCTTGCCGGCTCAGTAATTTTAATGAGTGTTTTTATTATTAAGAAGACTGTGATTTTAAACTTACATGTCAGTTCTTTCATTGAGGGGCTGAGTATAAACGCTTAATGTAATAAAAAAATCTGGTGCCTTCCCAGGTTTTAGAAGGACTTAGTTTCTCTTCAACCATTGTGGGAATCTTTTCTACCCGTGACATATCTGGATGCAGTAGATCAGGGGAGGCCAAACTGTTCCATTGTGTGGCTCCCGGCAGGGCGGCTGGGGAAGTGAAGCAGAGGCATGACTCCCCAGTTGGTCTTCCCTTCCCCAGCCAGTGTTCCCCTCCCTGGGTAAGCTTGAGGTGGAAGCAGGAGCAGAGAAAGAAAACAACTTTAAGTGCATTCTCAAAGCCCCCCCCTCCCCCGCCAGCCAGCTTGGAGAAAAAGCAAATTTGCATATTTTTCCATTAAAATGTGTGGGTAATATTTGTTCAGGTCCTGTGGCTCTCAAACATCTGGCGTTTATTCTACGTGGCTCTTAGGTTAAGTAAGTCTGGCCACCCTTGCAGTAGATCTTTCTCAGAAAGGACAGATTTCTTTTGCATGCTTCCTTAGCCACTTTGCAGAAATACCTTTTTCTTTTACAGCTGCCTAGCTAAAACTGTAGAGATCTGACATACTCCTGGAGCATTTTTAACCCGCAAAGCAAGGTGAAGCTGACAGACTGGAGAGAATGAAATCCACTGCCAGAGGTCGGGCCTTGAGTCTTCGCATCCCAGGAATTCAAAACAGTGACCCAAACAAAATGCCTCTTGAAGGAAAGTCACTTGCGCCCCCGGCCAAACAAGGACAGAGGGCCTTGTTCCTCAGGCAGCTCAAGGTCAGAGGAGGCACCTCCCAATGAAGCTGCTGAAGGCCTAGAAGAAATCTGGAAGCGCCAGCCGCGCAGTCAGATGGGCAAAGGGAGTTAAATTCAAGCTCCCTGCACATTCCGGAAACCAGCTGCCCAGCAAACGGTTGGCAGAGCTGTGCTCCTGATGTGAACGTCTTGTGGCCCAGCAGAAATCTGACACAACAACACAGCCGAGATCCTCCCAATGTGCTTGACCTCTCCTGACTTGTCTGGAATTCAGACTGCAGCTTGGTTGGAGGGAATGAATCGTCCTAAGGACAAAGATCCAGCTGTGCATGGGCTTGCAGCCTTCTAGAAACCAAATGGTGACCTTTACTTCCCAAAAGGGAGAGGCAGGGGGAGAGAGAAATCAACAGACCACATGCGGGTGGATTTTCTGCACAGAGAAAGCAAGAACCCGTGAGGGCTGCAAAGAATAGCTTGTGAAAACAAGGCGTACAAAAAACTGGGTTCCGATCAGGTTTTTATTTCTGTTTTCACCATGAACTGAACAGCTTGGCCTAGCATGGCCTTTTGAAGGACACGACGGTCTGTGCCTTTCCTGACATTGTCAATAAAACCATCAGGGCCATCCCTGTAAAGGCACAGCAAGGGCAGTGGAAGTTCTTGCATGTCTGACGGAACATATGCCATTTATACATAATTTATGGAAACACGTTTAAAATTGTATACATTTAACAGAAAAACTGGCTCAAGGAAGCAGAAAACGTCATGAAGCAGAGTCAAAGGTTTGATCTGGTCAAGAAAGAAGTAAAAATAGAGCAGGAATTTTTGAGCTGAAATGGTGGGGATGCAAAAGGGGGCAGCACCTCTTAACTGCTCCATGGTCGGCAGGGTACCCTGACACACACCAAGACAAACGCAACTGCCATTTTAAACCTAATCCTGCCTCCCAACATTAAAAATAAGGCACTTTTAAAATCCATTTAACAGCTTTTGAGATATTTATTGGAAAAGTGACCTGCCAATACACACTGTATGTGAACAAGCCACTTCCCTAAGGGGAAAAAAGGTCCCAATAATCACAGGTAATATGATCAAATATCTACAACTCCTGGAAGAGTTCTGGATAATTCTCATTCCTGATGGGCTTCTAAGGGAAATCAAAGCCCCTGGGCATTTCTATTGAGGTCCCTGACTTCAGGAGCCTTATAAACCCGGATGCTTTGTGGCAGAAGCAGCTGGGCCGGTGCCACAGTCCAGCAGAGAGGGCTGCCACTACACCAAAAGCCACACTAGCAAAACAGGATTGGGATCCTCTCCCACCTCATAGCAGCAAACACACAGCGATGGCAGTGTACACAAACTTTAGGATCAACACTCATGGTTGATCCTAAAGTTCGTGGATACTGACATCACTGTGCTCACACAACCCCCCTGGAAACGATGTCGTCACTCCGCAGTCACCATGATGCTTATCAACACCTCTTACATCAAGCCACAGCAATGGCAGGCATGCCAAGACAGTATCACTCAACAAACCCCACACTCTCCCCCAGTCCAACATACAAACTGCATAGCAGTAGGAAGCCACTATGGGCTCTCCCAGCGCAGCGAATGACACAACCTGCAGCCACAATTTCTCCAGCATCCAAATCCCCTGGCTGCCCAAAACACACAACCTTTGACAGGTGAGAGAGGAAGAAGGGCCATTTAGAGCAGTCAGGATCTGCACTCACAACCTGTAAGAGAATGGTTCGACCCCTGCTGTGGCACCAATGCTTTGCGCTCACTGGGAACACCGCCCTCAACAAGCTTATACTGATCTTTGTATGAAGGCACCAAACACTATGGAAAGAAGCCACACCCTGCAACAGCGAGCTTAGAGGCACAGCGGCAGGACCCCAGACCCAACCAGCAGCTCTGAAGAGAACAGCAAAGTAGAGAGACGTCACACACTTGGGCCTTTATTTAATTCATTTGTACCTCACCTTTCATCCTGACGGGGAACCAAAGCCACTTACATCAGTCTCCTGTCCTCCATTTTATCCTCACAGATAGCCTTTCTGAGGTGTTAGGCCACAGCACAGGGGACTCGAACCCGGGTCTCCCAGAGAGCACTCCAATACTCTTAACCACGACAACCACATTGGCTCTTCTGGAGGAGGGAAATGCCACTGCCGCAAGGCAAAGGCAACGCCAACGTCATTAATAGACAGCAAAAAGGAGAAGCAAATAGGAATGATCTGACCTGGATGGCCCAAGCCAGCCTGATCTCATCAGATCTCAGAAGCTAAGCAGGTTGGCCCTGGTCAGTATATGGGTGGCAGACTACTAAGGAAGTCCAGGGTTGCTACAGAGGCAGGCAAGGGCAAGCCACCTCTGAATGCCTCTTGCCTTGAAAACCCTGCAAGGTCACCTTAGGTTGGCTGCAACTTGATGGCTACAAAACCAAACCAAGCAGGGTTGATCACCCCGGCCGCCCAAGTTACAGAGCGATACTACCCGAATAACGCAGGACTAAAAAGGCAGGGGGAAAGACCCACAGTCCTCCCAGGAGCCCAGCCCTTCACATGGAGACTTCCCTGTACAAGGCATGGATCCCAGATCTAGACGCCACTAGTGAAGGAGGGCTTTGCTGGACCAAGAGAAAAAACACAGGCCTCGTAGGGATATCTGACCCCTGGTGCAGAATTTCAGGAAACAGGGCAGGAAAGGGCAGAGAAGCACCTGTGACGACGCTAGGACAAGAGGTGAAACAAACTTAAACTTCTTACTAGCATTGTCTCTTTCAGGGGGACTTGAAGTAAGAGACAGGAGGGCTCTGGGTCATACCGGCACGACCTACTAGTAACTTTCTTTAGGCGGTGATCCGACTGAAACATACCCAGCGGTGCCTTTCATCCCATCTACCCCCCCCCCGGCAAATCAACTGTGAGGACCACAGCTAGTCGTCATTTCTCTCCAGCAAGCATTACAACCATTCCCAGATTTCACACAGCCCCTACTTGGCTCATCCCACCAGCAGTACCCAGAGGGATGTCATCAAGGACAAGCTGCAGGTGACCACACACACACACACACACACGTGGGCAAGAGGAGGTGGATTCTTAGCGGCTCTGGTGGAGCGGACCCCGCAGCTCACTCCCCCATTACAAGTTCCTCCGCGATGAAGACAGCTGCAAGGAGTAGGGGCTGTTTGCTAGCCACTGCAGAAGCAGCCAGAACGGTTCGTTTTTAACTGAACGGCATAAGTAGTAAGAGTTCTGAGAACGTTGCAAGGAATGAGATAAGCCAACGTTTTTATTTACACAGGCCCTTTTCAATTAGACAGCTGCCGGACCGCAGAGAAAAGGGTACAGGTGCTGTCCATCACAGCGCTCCTGAGCTAAGTACCACTGCACCTGTTACACTACGACTCATCGGACTCACCGGAAAGATAAAGCAACTAGGTAAGAATTGGCAGCAACCCAGTGAAGCGGTCACTGCTGCGGCGACTTTGCTTCTGGCCTGCCTGGAGCTGTGGGCGGGATATGCCCTTTTCCCTCTGTGCCCACTGAATGGCTGCTAGGTTGCCTCAGGAGGGACCCCACAGAGAGAGACTCTTGGGGAGCACCAAGCGGCAAGTAGTTTCTGTGACCACACAGCCGGCGCGGTCACACTGTTGTTGGACTAGGGTTTAGCAGTCTCAGGTTCAATTCCCTGCTTTGCCACAGAAGCTCGCTGGGTGTCCTTGAGCCAGTCACATACGTTCAGCCTAATCTGCCTCACAGGGTTGCTGTGAAAATAAAACATAAACCATTTTTGGGTCCCCCGCTGTTCCTAGTCTGCACCCTCTAGTCATCTCAAGAGGTTCCGACACCTACAGCCACAGGGTCAATTACTCAAAGGTCAGAATACTGACAACAGCCACCCCCCTCCACAGCCTGGTCTCCCCATTTGTTTGTTCCACTCCAGGCACCTGGGCTCTTGGCTGGCCACAGGAAAAGATGTCAGGAAAGTAAGCCCGAGAGTTATGAGAGCTACAGCGGCGCAAGCAACGGTGCACTGCCCTTACTGTCACCACTGCATCCAGATCATGCGCATTAAGGGCTGCACACTTTCCGCAAGGGACACTGCCTATGTGAAGTAAGGGTAGGCTGTTAAGCCAGTATACTTTCCTCAAAGGGACTGAGCATACATTTGGGGGGGGGGGAGGTACTTTGTGGCCATGGCTGTCTTCTACATACGCATCTCTGTTTTTGCTGTGTGTGGGTGTGCGGGGCAGAAGCCCTGCTTCGAGGCACAACTTCCGCTGGTTTCCGCTTACCTGTGTGCGGCACCCTACTGCAGGCGTAGAACTGAAGTTTATGGTGGCCGTTTGTGTTCAGAGCCCACCTGAGCCATGCTATCAACAAGGGGTTGGAGGAAATATGCCTTTTTTGTTCTTTCCCCTAGTGCTTTCTCTCACACAACCCTTATTTGTGTGGTCTTTGTTCTAAGGAACAAAGGGAGCAAAAACATGCCACGTTCGGCCTGATGTGTAAGCTGTGCTCCCTGACAAGGGCTTATGTACTCCTAGTGCTGCACTACTGAGTATCCCCTGCAAGAAGGAAGGAGGAGGAAGGTCATCCAGCCAGGTGCAAGTGGAGGAGTGGGGAATCAAACCCGGTTCTCCCAGATTAGGGTCTGCGCTCTTAACCACTACACCAAACTGGTGAGACAGACGAGTCAGGCTGAGAGTCCCATGAATCTGTATCTGAAGTAAGACAGTGGATCTCACTTTGTGAAGGCGGCCGGGGGGGGGGGCAACAACAGGACCACGACTGGGCTGATCCCCTCCTCTGCTCTTTACTCCCCCACCCCCAACTCTGCTGATTTCATACCCTGTCATAGAGAAATAATAGCAAAACTGTGGAAGTTATGACAGACATCACTGCGCCACCTTAACACAGAGTTACACTCACACAGGGCCCTTGGTGGCAAACCTTATTCTCCACCAGTCGGTGTAACCCAAGGATAAGTTTGCACTTAGCCTGAGAAAAGAGGAGAGGTTTTTGAAATTCCAACAACCTGTCCCTTCTCAACTACACAGAAGTGCACTCAATGGGGTTCTGTTATGGTCCAACCGTCAAAATATTAGAGCTATGTTTACTTTGCAAGGCTTGTTCCAAAGGAGGGAAACTTCTAGGAAAGTGGCTCCCTGTAGCAGTCGAAGGCCAACTTCCGCTAACACGGCTGATGATTAACTGCCAGGAGCCACCTCCTTTGCTTTGCCCGGCACAGACGGAGCCTGTACAAACCGCCACCAGTCCAGTGCCCTCCCCAGCAGTAAATTACAGGGCTTTTCACCAAAAGAATAATCCATTTACCTCTGAAAGGTATGTGCATTCCTCACTGGCACTCTACTTACCCTAATGATTAAATGTTTTAAACGGAAGCTCACTTTCTTGGTACCTCCTTCCCCCATCTGACCAAATCCTTTGCAACAGTTTTCCAAAGACAAACTATTTAGGATATTCAAGACTACAGTGCTTCACGGCAAACTGTGTCCTCCGCACCACAGGAACAGCTGCGTCTGTGGGGGCGTATGCGCGGTTTGCCTAGAGGGTAAGCAAGCAAGTTCTAAAGAGGAATCTGTTAAGGAGAGCCTCTGTTTCAAAGACACATCCATTCACTGTTTAAATCTGTACTACAATCTTTAAAAAACAGGAGGCTCTAAACAGAGGGCCAAAACAAACTACAAAAACTGACCTCCGGAAGCACAAAGGGCAATGTTGCTTTGCATCACTCTCCCCACCCACTCTCCCAAAGGTCTAGATTTAAGTCAGGTTAGTGGGAAACATTTATCTGGCGGGGTCAATGAGCAGTGTGAAGTTTAAACCCAAGCCCCCTCCTGTGGTTTTGAGACGCCTTGGCCTCATGGAACCTCTCATAAGGGCTGGCTGTTGCTATCTCGCCAGTGTCTGCCCAGGAATCCCTGCCTGGGGTTGAGGATGCCAGCACCTGCTCTAAGGCTGAGCAACTGCCGAGCCTGGCCAGATGTCTCCTGGCGAATCGAGCACACATCCTGCGATAGGCATCCTCTGCAATGTGCAGCTGTGTTCTAGTGCATACACTGTTCCAGAAGGGTATCTGGCCAAACCTGTGCGCCTAGCCTCCTGCTCTGTGTGAACACAAGAACACGGTCCAGAGACTGCTAATGGTAGGCAGTTCATCTGCTGTTACTTGTATTCTTGGTGATGCTGGATGTCACGCTCAGTGTGTGTCCAAGTGCCGCACCGCCAGCTCCTTTCCTAGTCCCGCCCCAACTCTCAGAGTCTGCCCAGCCTGCCCTGACCTGAGGAGCCAGGATGCCCGTGTTTGCTCTCTGGAAGGAGTGGAGCAGACGGCGCGGTCTCTGCCCTGGCAAGGATTGGCACCCTGGTGCTGGGCCCTGGCTGCAAGATCTCATGGGGTCCTCCCAGTGCCTGCATCGGATCCCCCTGGTGAAGCCAGCGCCTGCCCTGACCTCTTCCACCACCACCCTCCACCTTCTGCCAATGCGCTGGCCTGCCACTGGCCTCCGGTGTCCAACCTGGGCCTCTCCAGATTCAACCACCTCCGCCCCAGGTAAAGTTGAGCGTCTGGGCCACCTCAAGAGGCACTTGGCTCACTGGCACTCCCGGGGAGCACGAGCCAGTTGCCAGCATAAGTCCAGCAACGGTGTCGACCCTGGACACTAGACAAGCAGGCAAAGCGCTGCTTTATTGTACGCAGGAAGCCTGTGCAGAATTTACAGTCACACAACAGGTGAAACAGTTCATATATTAGCCTGGAAAGAGACAGCTGCCTTGATCCGTAGCAAAATCCAAAAACAGAAGCCATGTAATACCTCTGATTAAGACCAACTGAAAACAACGCGCTGCACAAGTGTTGAAGTTCTCCAGAACTCTTTCTCAAAGTGGATTTCAGAGAAGAGGAAAGGGGAGCGGGGTAAGGAGATTCTTTAAAGCCATGATAAGACCAGGCTGCATCTTGTACAGGAGGCACTGAAATTAGCAAAGCCTCCTGCTATGCAGACAGAGAGGCATCATGACCAGGGTCTAAATACCACCACCACGACCCCAGCTTTTTAGCATCTAACCTGATGACGCCGTCTGGAGAACTCAAACAGCTTGCACAGTCTGTTGTGCTATTTTGGGTTCTTGTAATAAAAGGTACTACACAGCTTCTGTTATCGGATCACTTCGTTTATGCTTACCCTGAGGAAACGCCCAAAATGCATCAAGAAAATCTGGAAATTAGCATTGTATTAAGACTGCTTGAGCCATCTCTTTGTTCTGCTGTGTGCACCTCTTCAGCTTTCAGTTCAGAGGAGGGTCCAGGAGCACACAGGAAGCCCCGGGTTCAATCTCTACTCCAAGGATCTCAAGAACTCCCTTCTCTGCCCGAGACCCCAGAAAAATGGTGCCGGTCAGTGTTGAGCTAAGTGGAATGACAGCCTGACACCTTTAAGGAAGCTTTATCTAATGGGAAGAGCCCCTTAACTCATTGACAGAGCACGTTCTTTCCGATGCTTAACCTCTGGTAGCCAGTGTGGTAGTGCCCGACTAGGATTTGGAAGACCCAGGTTAGAATCCCCACTCTGCCAAAGAAGCTTGCTGGATGGCTTTGGGCAGTCACCCCCTCTCCGCTTAACTCACCTCAGAGGGTTGTTGCGATGATAAAATGTGAGGCAGGCAAAACAATGCAAGCTGCTTTGGGTCCCTGTTTGGGGAGAAAGGCGGGGTACGGGTGCAGTAAAGGAAATGAATAAAACCCAGGTCCGTATGAAGTTCTAGAGAGCTGCTGCATTAGTAGGCTAAACTGGGACAAAAAGAGGGGTGGTGAAAACCTGAACCTAGAAACCTGGGATCCAGAACCTAAGAAGGTTAGTCAAATAGAGAAGAGGGCCAACAATAAAAGCTTAATATATCTATAGTGTATAAAAATACATGTATTTATTAACAAAGAATTTAAAAATATATAAGGGCCCAATCACATCTCATGTAAAAATACCAGAATCTAACACCCAAGGGCTAATGGACTTGACCTGACGCGTTTCGGCCTGCATAGGCCTTCTTCAGAGGTCAAACACAGTGAGGAAAATACTGGCTTATATAATAGTAGAGTACAATCATACAGTTATAAAATCAACCACTGCTATCATTTGAAGCAGCCCTTGTGTTAACTTAACATCGTATAACACAGCACTGTATGTTGACTACACCAGTGGTTCGCAACCTTTTCAAGTACGATGGCCCTTCTTAACATCAGAAAAGTTCACGCCCCACACGTGACTATAGTTGAACTATTCATATCTGCTGATTGATAAAATACCTAACGACAAAAAGAGCAAAACGACAATACTTATGGGTTCAGAGACTGCTTGCAAGAACTCTGTAACCGGCCAGGGGTCCTTGGCCCCCAGGTTGGGAACCACTGGATATCTCCTGTTCTGGGGAGTGGCTGTGGCTCAGCGGCAGACCACACGCTTTGCCTGCGGAAGTTCCCAGGGACAACCCTCAGTCTCTTCAGTTAAGTGAATCTTGGATAAGGAAGACCTTTGCCTAAACAGAGGGACTCTGATGAATGCCACCTCCAATCTACAAAAGTTTTCTGCAGCCACCTTTATGGAATTCAGCAGCAATTATTGCTCCAGCTACGGCACTTGACTATTAAGCACCGTGCCTCTGTTAACCGCTCACCAATGGAGGAGCGTGTCCAGATGAATGAGCATTTTCCTGTTTTTGCACAGAGAGGAGCCTGTGCTCGCTAAGTGATGCATTTAACTCCTATGGTTGGATAAGAGGAAACAAGCCAGAAAAATTGCCTCTGTGTGTGTATTACTGAAATGTACAAGTGGACTCAATGATGCCCTAATAAGAGATGGCGGAATGAAATTGTGGAATCGGCTCCCTTTTTGCTCCTACAGCTCAAACTTCTGGGCGGGGGACCATTTTATCAGTTTGATGACAACACTGGTCAGCAGTAGGCAAAGCCCCTTTTTGCTCCATCGTCCAAGCAGCTGATGCTTGTCAAATCATAGCTAGAAACCCAGACGATAACAGGATGGTTACTTGCCTGTTTTCTCCCCTCCAAAAGTAGAGATTAAGGGAGAAAGGTGAAGGAAACAAGAAGGCAATGGGTGAGTGGACCAGTTGCTGGTTGTCTGCAGGAACGCTCCGGCCGGCCAGCATCCGTTATTGACTACTGGGTGGGAATGGGGGTCCCAAGCCTTTGAGTTTTCAAGCACCTTTGGAATTCTGACACAGCATGGTTGGCACAGCCACAAAAAGCCTGCCCAGGAGACAGAGCCAGTTACAAAACAGCTGCCTGGCGTACCTTCAGTCACATAAGGAAGATCCCTGTGCTGTGGTGGTCACTGCTGCTGCAGCAGTGATATTTTTAAGAATCTGCACAGACAATCAAATCTCCAATGGCCAATCAGAAGCCTTGCTGGGCAAAAACCCCACCCGGCCTGCTCACTCTCTAAAAAACACTTGGCAGGCAGCAAGAAGGGTGCTGGCCAGTGCCATGCCACCCACAGGCACCATGCTGGGAACTCTTGGGCCGGAGAAGGACCCCCAGTGTCAGCTTGCTGCCATAAAGGCAGGTGGGAGGGGTACACTCACTCCTTGGATTGGAATGTACTTTCAGGTTTCCTGACTGCCCTGGTGATGCCCTCTTATCTGAATGTTTTATGTGCCTGTCCTTGACTGCTTTGCTGTAACATCTTCTCTGGGAGAGTAGGGACTGTTGTATTTTGGCGGACTTTTCTTTTCCCCTCATTGGCTCCTACCCACCCAGTGACCCCCTTTCAACCATGTATATCAGTTCATCCCGCGCTTTATGCTTTAGTCTTAACACAGAACCTGAAGTAGAGATGCCCTGCCAATACTGATCAATAAACTTTCTTCTGACGAAATGAGTTATTGATTCTGATTGCTGCAGGAGTCTGACACCCAGGTGGCATTGGCAACTGGTGTAACAATCCCTTAGAGAAAGGTCACAACTGCACCAGATTATTCAGGTCCTGCCTGATCCCATATCCAACCTGCCAGTAGATGGGTCCACAAAGGTAGCTCAATCCTAACTGTTCTCATATTTATGTCTCCAACACTAATTCTACAAAGGACTCCTGTGTAGAAATGTGCTCCACCTGAAATTGCCTAAGATATGACTGGCAGTTGTCTGATGAATGCAAGAGGCACTATGCTCCATCCTACATAACAGACTTACTGCTCTGAGCAAAGAGAATTATTTGCCAACATTCAACACCCCCACCTGCATTTTATCTGCTTATCAGCTTTTCCAACAGAGGCTTTGACCAAAAAACAATGAGCCCTTTCAGTGCAAAGTTAATGGATCTGTCAAAGAACTCACATCGGGGAGAGAGAGAGAGGCATTTTGTGCTTCGGATTGCCTGAAGTTTGGTTTGCCAACTACAGCTTCCATGGAAGTGAAAGAAAAGCAGTCTGGCGGTGCGCTGCAAGCCGCATTCCAAACCAGAAGTTGTACCGGCTTCAAGGCCTACCTAACCTCCCTCCGAGGACTGTTGTGAGGGTAGAATGAGAGAAGCAAGAATTGTGCACACCACGCTGAGCTCCTCCAAGGGGCAGAATAAAAACGGAAGACAGAAAGAGGGTGGAACGAGGACAACTGATGTAGCTCCACTGGTCTCCCCAAAAGAAGCTTTGCAATCGTAACACAGCAGCCACCTTGCCCGGCAACTGGTAGACAACTGTCCCATTAATCATCCTGGCTAACAGCCACTGATGGACCAGCCCTCCATGAATGTGCCTAAGCCCCTTTAAAACCATCGAGGCTAGCGGCCATCGCTGTGTCCTGAGGCAATGAGCGCCACAAGGCAATTATTACACGCTGTATGAAGAAGTACTTCTGCTGGCCTATCACACCACCCAGACTGTTTCTGAAAGTGGCCCAGGGGGTGGGTGAAAATTCATTCCCTAAAGACAGAATAAAATCACAGACAGGTCAAGCTGGCCAGCTCAGACACAGACATTCCAGTTCTTCCAGGCTTATAAAATAATAGTCTTATTAGGTTAATGATGCGGACCTGGTGTTTCATAAGCACAGACCGGCAAAGAAATGCTATCCTTCTTTTTGTCCACTGCCACGCTCTTTCACACATATTTCACAAAAATCAATTGCCTCAATGGAATCCCGACATCCTGCCAAGTTTTACATTTCACTCTAAACATCCATGCAATACATCCAAAAGGGGATGACATTCATATATCCTCTCCCCTAGCAAATAGCCAGGCGCTTAATTAAGTGAATGCTGAAAGGAATGCAAACGTGCCCTCCCCTTTCCCGGTCCAACTCGGGCTGTAGGCACTGAGGTACGAGGCATTTTACAGCTAACCTTTAGTAAGCTCGGAGTCTTTCCAAGACAGTCCAGGGAAATATGGGAGTCATGTTTCCAAGCAACTTTTTTTTTTGTCAGGGAAGCAGAGCTGCTGCAAACAGGTATAGGAAGCTGGTTTTCTCCTGACAACTAAGTCAGAAAATGCAGGAAGGCTGCTAAATAGGGAAATGCTCTCTCAGAAGCTCAGCAGAACAGTTGTGGCTGGCTACCGTGCTCGCCGTCCAAGTGACTGCTGCAGCAGGACCAAAAAGGAAACACACACACAATATTGGCTCACAAACCAATATGCAAGGCTCCACAATACTAGAGGGCCATTACTCTACAGCTTGCTTCTCACAGATGAGATGGTCACCCTGTGTCTGGGGCTGTCACCGTTTAGATGGCAGGAGGGATGGTGCACCCACAGAAAAAGCCCCCTGCAAAACTGCGGGAAGAGCCTCTCTTCTCAAGTAGCTGCCTGACACAGAAAACTGTGGGAAGAGCCTCTCTTCTCAAGTAGCTGCTTTCCAAGGGCAGGGAATTGTTTTTTAAATGCAAGAACACGAGAGGCAGCCCAGACACAGGCTGACCTACGGGAGCAATGAATGCAGGGGACCCTTTTGTGCTGGCTACAGCAAAACACACAACAGGCAAACACGACCATCCCCGTGATTTCTGCCTTTCAGCACAATCCGACTCTTGGCAGCTGATGGTATCTTGCTTGAATGTTGTGTTACACTGCACTATACAGCACGCACGTAAAACATTACGCTATTGTTCTCTTCCCTGACCTTTGGCTAAAACAGCTGCTGAAATAAGTCTTGAATGTACCAATGCTACAGGAGGCGAGAGGGCTAGGTTAGGACAGACCAAGGGGGCGAAAGGATCAGGGGACAGAAACGGACCCTTCTGACGCACAAACTAGTGCTGGAAAAAATCTTAGGCATGAGGCCAGCCAGGCTCTGAGAGAGCTGACACAGCTATCCTGCAGAGCCCCCGCCCCCGACCCAACGCTATACATCAGTGATACGGACACTGGGCGGTTGGCTTCAGCTCTCCCACAATGGCAAAAGGGCAAGCCTTTCTGTTGGGATTGGCGGCAGCCGCCACTGAGCCACTATGGATCTTTAACTCTGCTGCCACGTGTGGCATTTCATTCTCAGGAAACAATTTCTGGCATGCTGGAAAGGATGACGGGCTCCCTGCTTACCTAGAGAATGTTCCAGCCAACTGCAAAGGTGACCAAGGCGGCTGGCGCTGCTGACACTCTCTCTGTGTCTCTCACTCACGCAAGCACAATATTCTTCCTGCTTCCGTTCACTCTGGGGCTAAACAGGCCAGGGCAACGAGATACCCCATTTCTACCCCACCCCACAGCAGGGAGAAGAATCTCAACGAAAGACTGCCATGTTTATGACACGCTATCCATTCCCCTGGAGCCATGGCATTGTTCTTCTACCAACTAGAGAGTCATGACGGCTCAGAAGAATGAGTGTGGGGCAGCCCTGGGGACCAGAAGTTGAATAACTAGCTTGTGCAACCTGCACTGCCATAAATATAGCTACAATGAGCCACTGCAGTCCTCAGGGGATAGCATGCATCTCCCACTTAAAGAAATTCAGGGAGACACACAAATGCTGCCCAAAACGTTTTGAACTAAAACCTTTTCATCCTGATGACAGGAAGCAGACACTCCGGGTAACCACGCTAGTCAGAAGAGCCTCAACCGAAATATCATTTTATATCCATGCTTCTACTCCAGGAGGCACAGAAATTCCCAGGCGTGAGCCCTGCACAGGCTGTGGGTCTGATGGACTTGAAATCCACACGAATGCTTTGGCAAACATACACTTAAGCGGTAAAAGGCACCAGGGTCCATCAGCCGGCAATAAGCCCTCCAGTGCAGCCACCCCGTTAGCTGTGCACAGATGATTATAACATATCATAAATGATTTTATATTTTTTGAAAAATATTTTTACAATAATTTGTACATATATAATAAATCCTCTTAATCAAAAATATCAAAAATCATCTCCAAGAATCTCAAAAGCTATTGTACAACCTTTCATCACCCATTTCATCACAAATGCCTAGTTTGCAAACCAAACCATTATTTCTCCCCAAGAACAAATTATCTTTTTTTCCTGGCAAGGACAGGAGATTTCCCTCTCACATCACTGCCAGACTGGCGTTTTTGAAAAGTTCGATGCACATACATACATATTTAAAAATTCAGTGAGAACTACGCACCAGAAAACAAACTTACCTGGACATCATAGAGAGCGACGATATTCTCATGTTGAAGTTCCTGGGAAGGGGGGGGAGAAAACAAGAAATTCAGAGATTTGCTTCAAAATCAACACTGCAAGGAGAATCAGCAATTCAGCAGTGGTGCCTTGATGGGTGACGGGTCAGGATATGGGGAACAGTCACCAGTTTTCAGAAGTCCGACTGTTGTCCTCCAGATGCTTCCAAGACAGCCTGCCTGCCTTTTCCCGGGAAGATGCAGAAGAGAGGGCATTCTGAGCACCACAGAGCGCAAGGGGCCACTTCTGAGAAGGCCCAGCACTCCTTGCCTCCATCAATCTAACCGGAGACGAAGGTGGCAAAAGCAAAGCAAGGCCTCTGCTGATGCCCCGCTACAGCACAAGATGCGGCCCGAGACAGCCGGCGTGCAGGCTCACTGAGGGTTTTAAAAACTAAACCCAGCACTTTGCGTTATACTCAGAAACAAATCTGAAGTCAATGAAACTCTTCAGCGTAACAGTTTCATTCTCCCAATAGTAAGTACACACCACTACCATCTCCAACAGTCTTCAAGGGCAACCATACAGACCATACAGTCTTATATTAACATAGCTGGAAAATAATTTTAGGTGAGGCACTAGGTCAAGAGACTCATCTCCTGGTAGTTGAAGGGCATGTACGGGAGGAAACTCCCGTGGGGCAGAGCGGCAGCTCTCCAGGATCACCATCTGGGACCGACCTGGCAGGTAAGAGCACAACCGACTGCCAGGGGTTCTTCTGACTGCAAACCTGCTCATTGGCCAATCATCACCAATATTACAAAAGCAACAAGGACCCCCCCCCATTGGGAGGTTCAAGTGAAGAAAGCTCTACTGACCCATGGCTCAGTGGTATAGGGAAGGGAGGGACTGTGGATTAGAAGAAGAGATTGGATTTATACCCCGCCCTTCACTACCCAAAGGTGTCTCAGAGCGGCTTACAAACTCCTTCCCCTCCCCACAACAGACACCCTGTGAGGTAGGCGGGGCTCAGAGAGCTCTTGACAGAAACTGCTCTTTTTCAAGAACAGCTCTTATCAGAGCTACAGCTTGCCCAAGGCCATCCAGCCAGGTGCAAGTGGAGGAGTGGGGAATCAAACCCGGTTCTCCCAGATTAAGAGTCCACGCATGCGGAAGGTCCTGGGTTCGATTCCCAGGTATCTCCAGTTAAAAAGATCAGGTAGCAGGTGATGTGAGAGACCTCAGCCTGAGACCCTGGAGAGCCACTGCCAGTCTGAGTAGACAACACCGACCTTGATGGACCAGTGGCCTGTTTCAATACAAGGCGGCTTTTCTTGGGTCCCTGAGCAAGTCTGCCTTTCAAGAAACAAAAAGAGCCACTCCAAACTGCCTACGAATCTTTAATGAAAGAGAACTAGTTTCTAAAACTCACTGTAGCGTTAAGACATAATGTGGTGTTTTATAAGACTTGCTGCAGTTGCTCCTGCTGCATTTCACACAGGGCTGAATAATGGGTGGTGCCATCAAGGCATCCCTGCTCATTAAAAAAACCAGTGAAACTCTCAAACTAATGCTCAGAATAGTTACAATGCTTAAATTCTGAGGTAGCCTTAAAGTGTGGCTCAAGAAAGCATAATTCTACAACCAATGTATGGGGGGAGATTTCAGGCAGATGACAACCCCAAAAACGGGGCAAGGGGATGATAACAAAGGGTGCTTTAAAGGAAGAGTCGGGCACAAAAAGCGGCCCTGCATATGATAAACCTGGCACCCATACACTGTGTGAACTCCACCGCATTAGTAAGTTGCAAGGCCTGATGCCAAACTCCCAGGCAAGAGAGAAACCTGCAGTACAACAGGAAGCAAAGAGATGGGGGGTGGACAGAGAATGCTGTTACTTCTGCTTATGGGGTTGTAGGAGCTGGGGTGGCCATACAACAGAAGAGGACAGGGGCCGCATTCAGACATCCCCGCAAGCTGTGCTGTTCTGCTCAGGCCCCCTCCCTCCTCCTCTCAGTCCTCAATGAAACCGGAAAACATTCAATCAAGTGCCAATCTGCCATGGTGTCCAGATGCAGACACCTTAGGAAATCGCTTTCCCACCCCACAAGCCAAGATGCAAAACCTCAGTTAAAGCCCAGTTTTAGAGCGTCAGCTTAAGGGACTCAGGGGGCTACGAACTTCAATTCACCGTGACACCCGCGTCTGGAAGTCATGGTGAACTGCAGCTGGACCAAGCCGGGAAGTGTTCAGTCACACGCTGAATGTGAAAGGAGCTGGAAAGACGGCACAGGCACGAACGCAGCAATAAGCTGCATTTGCACCCAACTGTGCAATAAGCTGCATTTGCACCCAACTGGAGTTTAACTGCAGCTCGCCATGACACCAGATCAGCAAGAAGCCTGCTCAGCACTGACAACTGTGGCACCATCGCATTGATTTTTCTAAAGAACATGAAGGCATTCCCCTATAAACTTATCTGGGGCAGTGATGCTTTGTATATTTGGTGCCTGGGGGGGGGCAACAGTGGGAGGGCTTCTGGAGTTCTGGCCCCACAGGTGGACCTTCTGATGGCACCTGGGTTTTGGCCACTGTGTGACACAGTGTTGGACTGGACAGGCCACTGGCCTAATCCAACATAGCTTCTCTTATGTTCTTACATGAAATTGGCATAAAAACAAACTGGGAACACCAATGATGAAAATGGTGAAGACATAAAGACTCTTGACACCAGCATACAAAAAACAAAAAGGGCATCTTTGTCCATTCCTAGCGGCCATGTGTGCTGCTACCAAATCTATTTCTCTATACCTCACTTTACTAGTTCACAAAGCTAACCACACATTGCTCCTGCTGGATTGGTTCATGTTTTACTTGAGCCTCTAGATCATCCCAGAGTGACAGAAAGTAGGGAGAATTTTACCAGCCTCCCAAAGCTGCCACCCACAGTAGTTCAAGTCATAAATAGGAAGAGGTTTGTCTAAAAAACAACTCAGTGCAGTTACAAGATAAGCCAAACAGCACAAGTTGGTTTTGGCTCTATGACTACACAGGAGACAGACACAGGCAGTGTGAATTGTATGCTGCAACACCCTCTACCTCCAAATGCTGCACCAAGCAAATTCAAGATTTTTCATCCTGAACAAATGGGTTCTGTTACTGGTATAAGTTGTAAAAAAAGCCCACCAACCTTATGCACATTTGCTTATTTCACATAATTATCATACTGATTGCCTGAGACTGGCGTTAAAGAACTGTAAGACATTCTTCGCCCAACCACCAGAAATTTTATTCAACCAATCCACTGGCTTATGGAATTTCAGCAGAGACTGACCATCTGCTTACAAACAGACACGGCAGTCTTGCAGGATGTAAAACACAAAGCAGCACCCTTGTGGAAGCAGGTATAGATCTGGTCAATGTCTAGATGGGAGACTTCCTGGGACACACACTCCCCCCCAATCCCCAACAGCACTATCTTGAGTTCCATGATGGAATAAAGAGGGGATGTACATGTAATACAAATAAACACTGAGGGCCAGAAACATGCTGTGTATCAAAGAGGCTGACTTTATGGAAAATGTGAGTAAACCAAATGTCGAATGTGTTCATGGCCACACATATAAAAGATCGTTTCATGAGACCGCCCAAGCAGCCTGAAGGACTAGAAATTTGTCTTTTTGTGTGACCCATAAAGATTCTCAAGACGCTGGCTTCCGTGTCGAGTACCAAAGTCTAGGCTTTTCCTCTCTCTACTCAGAAATCGAAGAATAAAGCTCCGATAATACTCACATTTTCCATTCCCTCTGCCTAAAAGGCTCTCAGTCTCCACAACTAGTTCTAGAGATCAGAAGTAGCTCAGCCTCTGTTGTTCCCCCTCCAGTCCTCAGCTTTTACAAAGGATAAAAGGCATGAGTACTGGGAACTGCTGCGACTACCTGGAAACAAATATACAACAAGGAAAACTTTGGATGGTGATGACAAACCTACCTTTAAAATTTTTATCTCTTTCCCAAGCAGGATCTGAGACTTTGACAAGTTCTTTTTGTTAATGCTTTTAATAGCCACTTCCCAGTCAGTTTTCTGAAAGAGAGAGGAAAATGTGTTTTAGATTCAAAGGATTTCCCCCAAAAACTTGTCAAGCAAGAAACTAAGGAGTTCTGCACAAAAGTAAGAATGCCTAGACCCGTTCATTTTCTTATTTATGCGGACCAGATTTTATCGCCAAGTGAGGTCAACACAGGAAGCTTAAGATGATTGTGTGTAGCTAGCAGAGATACCAGCAGGCTGGTGCTACAGTTATAATCAGTGAGTATCTTAAGTGCAATGAATGCGAGCGACAGCTGGACCCAAAGGGCCAAATCAAGAGTACCAAATGAAACTCAGCAGTTAGCCCAGAGGAGAGGAGGGGAAATTATGCTTGTGGGAAAGGTTCCTAGGCAGTATACTCTGGGGTCAAGATTGTGGTCCACCATCTTCCATCCCCTCTTCCTTCACTGAGGCCTAAGGGCACAGGTGTGTTCTAAGCCTAGAATTCAAATCATGTCATTAAAAAAGGAACCCTGGTTTCATTTTTCATATGTTCACTAAAGGTGTCTTTAAGTGACCTCTGCAACATTATCAAGGCTTTCAAACAGAATATTTCGAATTCAATGTGGCCACAAAATGCAAACCTCCCCATCTATTTTATTCCAGAGCAGCCAAGACCTGTCTTCAATACACTTTTCTCCAGGCAAACGTAAGAACAGACTCTCACTTCAGCTCTCTCAAATTTTTACACCTGGGGTGCCTGACTAATCCGATTTTAGTCTTCCACCACTTCAGAGTTGGGTTTTTATTTGCTCAGTAGCCTGGCCAGCATGGCTAGTCATGTTTTAGTTACACAACACTTTTGTTTTCTATCAGTCAGCCGATGCTGTGATCTTTGAATCAAAACACTTCTGGGAAATAGAGAAGAAGAAAAATGACACAGAGCTATTTCGGAAAGCCAGAAAATTCCAAATAGCCTCTGTTTGTGCCACAGAAACGTCTAACTTTTTAAAAAGTGCCTTCCATTGTCTTTAAAGCTTCTTATAAACGAGACAGATAAACAGACCGATGAATGTACAAGGCATTTTACAAAAACATGAACAAGTCCCTGCCCCAAAGAATTTACAATCTACCTTTTGAGAATTTGGGGGGGGGGGGCTAATAATAAATGATTCTTTCTCTCATTCTTGCAGTGTTCACCAGTAGACAGCAGCCAATTTAATCTGATCTTCTGACAGACAAGGAATTGAGGCACCGAAGTGCCAGCTTGGCCCAAGGCCACTTACCGAGCTGTGGCAAAACAAGTTTACAAAGATTCCAGCAGAAATGTATGCCACGGAGGCACACGTACATTAAACCAATACAGAGTATGGGTTTTTTTAAAATTAAACAAAGGGCTAAGGAAGCACTGAAGCCATTCCAAGCTACATGGAAGGTAGACCTGGACCTGGACAGGCTTTCCTGGAAGGGACATAAAACCAATGCCCTCCCTCCTTCAAAAAAGTCTCATGACTCCTTCTATAATAAGGGCAGTGATGCTGGAAAAGGAGACACCTATGAAATCAGACGAATCTCAACCAATGTGAATAGTGCCAATTTTCCATTAGATCTGCAGTAATCACGTGAAAGGTGGAAAAAAAACCCCGAACCAACAGAACGCTGGCGACTGGTGCAAAAAAACTCCAATCTTCTCTGTCCTAGGCTGACATCTCTCTTGTCTCCACCTCCCCCCACCCTTCAGGCTTGAAGAGATCTACAAGAACAAGCAGAAAAGGGGGGGGAGCCCCCCTCCCTAACAGCTAGCATTTAGCAAAACATTGCTGCTCAAAGGGGGGGAGACCGAGACAGGAACCCACAACAACAGGCTGACATCATCACGCCTTTTCGACAAAAACAAAACAGGCGTGGATTTTACAGAAACACGGGCTCTGTAGCCCCCGCCACATCCGTGCCAGAAAGAAATCCCCACAGGCCGGCAGTTTCTGTCAGACCTCAGCAGGCGCCCCAGAACACTCAAGACCCTTTAAAGCAGCGGTGGCAAACCGTAAGAGCAATAAGGAAAACCTGTAGTGAAACGGGGGGGGGGGGGGGGGGAGTTAACGATAAAGGAGGCTGCTTCCTGGTTGCACCGGGGTCGATGTCTCTATCGATCCTGATCTTGCCTCTAATATCACGTACACTCGGCGCAACCTCCAATCCCCTCTGGGCAGGTGTGCAGCCAGCTAAGACAGAGGCTGAGAGGTGATGGGGACGGGGGACTCAAGACCACCACCACCACCCCTGCCCTCCCCCCATTGTTTTTACCTTGCGGTGACGACCTTTGAAGACCACAGCAAAGGCTCCATGTCCTATCAGGTCCTTCTTGCTGTATTCAAAATCCCCCACCACCTCCATCATCCCCAGGGGGCATGAAGCCCTTAAAATCCAGGAGGAGGGGGGGGTGAGAATAAAGGAGAAAGGGGGGCTAACCAGAGGAAGCTAAGCCAAGCTCACATCAGCACCCAGCCCGGTGGATGGGAAGAACAACGGGGTGCAGGGCAGGGGGACTCCTTGCCTCTCTTTCCTGACTGCTCCCAAGGGAAGATGGAGGGGGGGCAGCTGCCATCATGAGGCTCAGGGAGGTGCAAGCCGCCCCCCCAGGCAAAGGGGGTCGGGGGATACTGGCTGACTGCTCCGGCTTCCCAAAGGCTGCTAGCTTTTCCTGGCATGGGGAAAGGGAGGCAGGCAGGTGGACTGAGGTGTGCGTGTGGGGGGGTCAGGCTTCCTTTGGAGGGGGAAGGGGGCAGAGCTAGCGGCAGAAGAAAGCCGGCGTGGAAGGGACCTTCCGGGGCTTTATGAATAAGGACAGCAATTATTACGATGATGATTCTTAAAGGCAAAAGGCTTGCACTAAAGGAGGTCACCAGGCAATGGCGGTACATGGGGATTCTTAAGGCTACCTGGCATTCAAAGGGGTGGAGGGGAGCTATAATAGCACCTTTTCCAGGGGAGGAAGGGGTTAAGATGGTTCAAAGGGGGGTTATCTTTTAAAAGAGCGTTAGGGCTAGGCCAGCTCCCTTTATTTGCAATGAATCCCCCCCAGTGGGGAAACGATGTTGCTGGAAGAAGGTTAAAACAATAATACGAGCTCTTTGAAAAGAGAGGGCCAATCCTTTCTCCATGGAGAGTCAGGCCAGAGGATTAAGGGGGGGGGGGGGTTCGGTTGCAATGCAATGTTGCGGGCAGAGAAAACGGGCAATTAAAGACCCTCTGAAATGGGGCGAGAGATTAAGACATCTGGACAGGGAGAAGAAACGCACCCCCCCTTGAAGACGGGACAATAACCCTGAGTGAAGATATTGGGGGGGGGGGTGAAGACCCCTTAAAGGGGAGGCAGCCAATAATACCCTTGAGTGGCTCACCTCTTAAGGAGGAAAAATGGCATGAAGACACTTTACCGGGGGGGGGGGGACACTAAGGCTTTTTATAATGGGGTGGGGAAGGGGAAGCGGGGGGGCGCCCCCCCCCCTCAGTGGTCCCTCCTCATGGCCCACTTACATCCTCGCCCCCACCTCCTGGCTAAGCGGGGGGCTCCCGAGACGCCCCTCCCCCCCGAAAGCTAAATAAAGGGCCGAACCCAACTCCTCCCACTCCCGGGGCGGCTCCCGAGCCCAAAGTCCGGCTATTTCGCAGGCGGGTGGGCTGTATTTCCTCAGGCCGCCGCCTCTTGCTGCCGGAGTCCTCCTCTTCCGCCAGGTCAGCCTTCCCCACCAGCGTCCAGCTGCGAATGACGAGTCCTCCGCGCGGAGGGACAGTTCTTAAAGGACGCATCGCGAAGGCATATGACGCCTGGCTTCCTCCGCCAAAAAAAAAAGAGAGAGAAGAGGGCGGAGGAGAGGAGGAGGGAAAAGAGTCCGCGCGGGAAACTTGACGTCGCCTCCTCAAGGAGACGGTGTTCAGGGCGCAGTTTTGTTTTATCATCAAGCAGAGGTTTTTTCTAATAGATGTTTTTATTTTTAAACCATACACATAATAACTAAGCCACGCACAAATCCCCAAAGCTTCTGTTTGACAGGCAGCGATTAAGTGCAAAGCTGCTAAAGCTCTTTTTCAGGAAACTGGCTCCTGTTACCCAGGTTGCCAACTCCGTGTTGGGAAATTCTTGAAGACGAGTGGCAGAGCCTGGGGAGGATAGTTTAACAGGGATACAGTACCACAGAGTCCACCTTCCAAAGTTGCCTTTTTCTCCTGGGGAACTGATCTTTGTAGTCTAGAGCTCTCTTATACATTGGGTTGTCAATCTACAGGTAGGACCGGGAGGTTTCCCAGGATTGTTGCAACTGTCAGACTAAAGAGGCTGGTTCCCCTGAAGAAAACGGCTGCTTTGGAGGGTGAACACTTTGGCATTATACCCCTCTGAGGTCCCTCCTCAGGTTCCACCACCAAACCTCCAGGAATTTCGAACCTGGAGTTGGCAACCCTAAAAAGGGTCATCATCCCAATATTCTGTTTCCATTAGCAGCTAGGCAGAGAGGCCAACGAAGAAAATTTATTTATTTGGTTCAATTTCAATCCCACCCTTCCCACGAACGGGTTCAGGGCGGTTTACAACATTAATTACAGAACATTAAAACCAGACATCAAAAACTATTAAAGGGATTAAAGCAATAGCTTTTCCTTGCTGTTTGCCCCATAAGCAGAGGTATATTGCCTCTGACAATGGAGGTTCAGTTGCACTATCATATATCAATCTTTTTCAACACTGAAGTGCAGTGAAAACTGAAAGTTACACCTGCTCAACTTCAGCCTGTCATGTAGCTTTTCAAGATGCAGAAGAAGCAGCAGGGCTATTTTGGGGCAGGATCCAGCAGGAACTCATTAGCATAATAGGCCACACCCAACAGCAGAAACTCATTAGGATTGGCTACATGGGGGTGTGTGTGTGGCCTAACATGCAAAGGAGTTCCTGCTACAAAAAAGCCCTGGGTTTTGACAACAAACAAGGTAAACAGAATAAGAAGCAAAAGGTGGGTGTGGCTGGATGAGCACACTTCTGGTAACATGTGGGTGTGGCCTAATATGCTAATGAGTTTCTGGTGTTGGGTGTGGCCTATTATGCTAATGAGCTCCTGCTGGGCTTTTTCTACCAAAAAAGCCCTGAGCAGCAGCAACCCTCAAAGAGGGGGGGGGGATCAATAGGAGGCATACCTCTCCAAATAATACTTTGAATCTGTATTGCCCTACCTGCTGTTCAAAGCATTTCACATCAGTTATCAAAGTCATCTGCACAACAGCTCTCTAGGGTCAGCTAATGTAGTTACTGCTGCGGGAGTGAGACTGGGACAGAGGATGTTGCAGAGGTTGTATCTGACCCAGGGGCTCCCTAATCACTCAGTTTCTCAACCTTTACAATGATCACCTCTCCAGATATCTCTGACCATCAAGGCCAGCATTGTATAACAATTAACATCCCGGCCAACAACCAAGAGAAACTCTGCCCGCCTTGTCCCCTATGCTTTTTTGTTTGTTTGTTCAATTTAATTTTTTATTAAAATTTTCATAACATAGGGAAAAAAAGAAAAACGAATTAATAAGAATTAACAGTAACATCTTAACTAAACCAACTGGATGAACTTTCACAGCATACAGTCTTACATATGAGTATATTGTTAGAGCATAAACATTACAAAGACAGACAGAATCAGAAAAGTAACAGGTTTTTATACATTGGATTTTTAAGAACTATCTCACTGCTCTCTAAATATTCTATCACTGGGAACCAAACTGCCTGGAACACCTTTTGACTTTTAACTATGCTAGGTGACAACACGCATAAGACGAAATGCGACTATAAATAAAGCAATCCCACCCTTTCCTTTGCCAAAACGAAAGTGTGGGAATATTCTTTAGTCTCCATTTTTGTGCTATAGCCAATCTCGCTATGGATAGAAGATATTAATGGTTTTTTTTACTATTGTTTACTATAGATAAATACTATAGATATTGACCACTCCTCCAAGAAGACCGACTCCAACATACAAGGTAAGTCATATCCAGTAATAATTAGAATTTGCTTCAAAATTAAACTCCAAAACTCGTTTAGTTGAGGGCAGTACCACCAGTGGTGTATATAATCCCCTATGCTTTTAACACCACAAGTGAGACTCTGCAGCAGGGTAAACTTTCTGGAATGGAGGAGAAGCTCTGCTGTTTGTCAGTGGTATCAAGCTGCAGAGGTGCAGTCCTGGTAGAGGTAGTTGGCGCGCGGCGCACACGCACACACAGGCGCTGCTTGAGAAGCCATAAAGGGAAGGAGCAGTTCCCATTTTAATACTCTTGCTTAATAACCCTTCTGGCACTGCAGATGTGGTTTATGGGCATCACAAGATATATCTGGCCTATTACAACTTCCCTATCTTGGTGTTATGTGAGGAATTCATTCCATTCCCTAGTTTAGGGCTTACAAACACAGTTCAAGCCAGCCACCTGTAGGAAGCACCTTCAGGAAGCACCTTCCCTCCCTTCAATTACTTTAATCCTTGACTGCTTGTTATAATCTGATTGTCTGCACAGTCCAGGATTGTATTAAACTCACATATTGCTCTCCGCTGGATGATATCCTTGAAGAATGCACGTCTAAGTATGGACGGGCAGGGCTAAATCGAAACTGCCAGGGCTCAAGATTCTTTAGGAGAGTCGCTCGCACTCTCTTCAGGAAGCCCCAATGTGTGGGGCTGGCTCGGATTGCTTGCTATACATATTCAAGAACACCTGATCTTTTAATGTAAGGGACTGTGAAACTGCAAAGCGTGTCGCCTGAGCTTTACATCTGGAGGTGTGGAGGCGAGGACAGCATACTCTCTGCAGTACAAGAATATGCTGACTTTGCTGGTGCATTCTGACTAAAACAGACATTGACTGGAAGTTTGCAATTATGTTAGCGCAAAACAGTTTCCCAAAGTAGCCAGAAATGGTACATCCTCGCAGTGTTTTAACCCTCCTGCACCGCAATTCATCTTGCAATCTTCTTCACTAAATCTACAATAACACTCCTAAGACCTATTTAAAATCACCAATGCATGTACAAGACCGTAAAAGTTTGTAAAACAAAGGAAGCCAGGAGGCACTGCATGTGGGACAGCTATAAATCCCTAAGCAGTACAAGTGTAAGCAAAACATTCATGCACGCAATGCCAGACACAAAAATTTCTATTTGTGAACGAATCTTGCAACATTTGAAGCAGCAGATGAATTTTCTGCAAAGATGCATGTATGTGCAAATGCAATTCTTCCTATAGGTTTCAAATGCTACTAGCATATACTGACAGATAACAACGTTCTGTTTGCATGTTGGTTAGTCCCATGAAATACAGCTGACCTCCTTTATTAGGTAAATGCAGGAGTCATTTCGTAGAAAAAGAGGTGCAGGAGCTCATTAGCATAACTCATTAGCACAACTTATTTGCATATGCCACACCCCATGACATCACCGGAAGTGTGTCAGAAGGCAACACCCACCACTCCGGCTCCACTGGACTGTTTTGGATTGCTAGCTATTGGGGGGAGGGACGTGCAGATCTGTCCTCGCAGAGGAGGGAGAGCTTGTACCTGAATAAAACTTGGTCTTAAAGGTGCCACTGGACTGTTTTGGGCTCGGGGGCAGTGGGGGGGAGCTCTGCAACTTACCTGGCTGCTTCTTGCTCTGACTGAGGGCTGCTGGGAGCAAGGGGCTGCATGTGCCTGCCCACCCCCTGGGCTCTTTACTGCCGGAGCTCCGCTCCTGTGTGCTCCTGCAGGAAATGACCCCTGGGTAAATGTATTCTAATGTGTACCTACACACTTAACTCAGCTCCTAGGTTTTGGCTGGTCACGTTGACCCTGGGCTACATCGTTCTAGTAAAGGTAAAGGTTTCCCTTGCTCGAAAGCCAGTCGAATCCGTTTCCAAGCCGAAGAGCCAGCGCTGCCCACAGACGTTTCCGTGGTCATCTGGCCGGCATGACTAGATGCCAAGGAGTGCTGTTACCTTCCCACCAAAGCGGTACCTATTTATCTACTTGCAATTTCTTGCTTTCGAACTGCTAGGTTGGCAGGAGCTGGGGCCAGAGACGGGAGCTCACTTCATCTTGCGGCACTCGGGGCTAGGAATGCTGAACCACCGACCTTCCGGTCTGCAGTTCAGCGTCTTAACCCCTCGAGCCACCGCAGCCCCCCTACATCGTTCTACTCCTGTATAAACATTAGACCATGTAAAATATTTTACTAGGAGTAAGCAAAACAGCTCATCAACCAAAAGAGAGACTGCAACCAAGAAACCAGGAGGAGGCTGAGACAGGGAAGGGCAACCATGAAGGAGCTAGGGAAGATCCTTACGTGCAAGGAAGAATGAATGAATTTTATTGTTACGGCGCTTAGCCAGCAATAATGTGTAAGGAAGTGTAGCTGGTTACCAAGATCAAGCTAAATTAAACTATAGTCCCCATTACTATGTATACATTTGGAAGTTGGACACTGAAGAAAGTTGATTCGTTTGAAATGTGGTGCTGGAGGAGAGTTTTACGGATACCACGGACCACCAAAGGACAAAAGAGTGGGTTCTAGATCAAATCAAGCCTGAACTCTCCCTCTAGAATCGAAAATGACTCAACTGAGGCTATCCTACTTTGGTCACATTATGAGAAGACAAGACTCACTGGAAAAGGCAATCATGCTAGGAAAATTTGAAGGCAGGAGGAAAAGAGGAAGACCCAATGTGAGATGGACTGACACAACAAAGAAAGCCACAAAGGCCCTCTGTTCTCAAGACCTAAGCAAGGCTGTTAACAATAGAAGGTTTGGGGGGTCATTAATTCGTAGGGTCACCATAAGTAGTAAGCGCATTGACAGCACTTAACACATGTACACGATCAAAATGGTGTACACGCCTCCAGATTATCCAGAACGTTGACCCACATCCATCTATACCTCTGTAGAAACAGTATTTTGATCACTTTTAAACACATCGTCGTGAGGAAAGATTATTGTGAAATTGGAGGGGAAAAGCTGGAGTCCAATGAAGAGTCAGGAGGAAGGGAGAGAAATAATTTGGGAATTTCCTCTCGCTCCCAAATTCTCCTGGAGACTGGACCACATTAAGTTCCTCATCTCCCCCCCCCCAACCTTTGATTCAACGGCTCTCAACATCCCATTTTTCCTGAAGCATGCTCAGCGGGGTTGCCAACCTCCAGGTAGCACCTGGAGGTCTCCCGCTATTAAAGCAGATCTCCAGATGACCATGATCGGTTCACCTGGAGAAAGCTTCAAAGGGTGGACTCTACGGCAGTATGCCCCACTGAGGTCCCTCCCCCAAACCCCACCCTCCCCAGGCTCCACCCTCCAAATCCCCAGGTATTTCCCAACTCCGAGCTGGCAACCCTAATACTCAGTGACCCATGGACTGTTCTCAGGCTCTTTTGAGGTGAATTTACAGAAAGCTTACATACCTGGGGAGGCCCCCGAGTAGCTAGAGAGATGCCTGCCTAGACCGTGGATGCCACAAGCCACCCACTTTATTATTTGATACAGTGATGACAAGAGGCAGTTGGGCAGATGGTTATTAAGATGATCAACATGCCAGTTTCGGGCAGTGAGTTTCACCCAGGGCTTAAGAACATAAGAAGAACCTTGCTGGATCAGGTCAATAATCTACCTAAGTCCAGCATCCTGTCTCACACAGTGGCTAACCAGTTCCTCTGGACAGCCAACCACAAAGCATAGAGACCGAGGCCTTCCCCTGATTTTGCCTACTAACTCTGGGATTCAGAGGATTAGTGCTTCTCTGAATGTGGAGGTTCCCCCCAGATTTACCCTCCACGCATCTATCTAATCCCCTTTTAAAGCTGTTTATTCCTGTGGTCATCAATACATCCTCTGGTGGCAAATTCCACATTTTAATCACTCTCTGTGTAAAGCAGTATTTTCTTTTATCCACCCTGAACTGACTGCCCATCAGCTTCATTGGACACCCTCAAGTTCTAGTATTTTGGGGGAGGGAGAAAAAGTTCTCTTTGTCAGCTCTCTACCCCCCCATCACAATTTCATAATCTCTACCTTAGTCTTCTCTAAACTGAAAAGCCCCAGACTCCTCAGCCTTTCCTCCTAGGGAAGGTGCCCCAACCCCCTCATCGTCTTCGTTGCCCTCCTCTGTACTTTTCCCAGCTCTGCAATGTCCTTTTGGAGATACGGTGACCAGAACTGTACACAGGATTCCAAATGAGGCAGCACCATAGATCTATACAGGGGCATTACAGTATCGGCCGTTTTATTCTCAATCCCTTTCCTAATAACCCCTAACGTAAAGTTTGCCTTTGTCACTGCTGCAGCATACTGGGTGGACACTTTAATTTATTCCGTTTGGACCAGAGACATATCGATGATGCTTCCCCCTACACCCCAACCAGCCTGCCAACTGAAGAATGCCGGTTTCCAACATCCAATCATCGACCTCTTTACCAACTGCACCTGGAATCAATCAAAGGTCACTCGGCTGGACAGGCCAAATGGAGACACGCAGCAACCATAACAAGAAGTAAAAAGGAGCGCATGTTATATAGGTCATGCATTTAGTTCCGCAAACCAGGTTGCATGCAGGGGCGTGTTACGTAACACAAACCTAATAGCTTCCTGCTTGCAGACATTTAATTTGCATGGAACCTCCTGTTGGAACATCTCTGCGCATACCTGTCCAGAAGAAGTCAGTATTGTGCCAACGCAGTCTTCTGAGACAAACACGCATGCGCGCATGAAGTCCCTCAACTGGCTCCTCTTGACTGAAAATGAAAGGGGGGGGCGGGACAAAAGGATGAACTACCAAATGTGAGGCAGGACAGACGTTTATTAAAAAAAGAACGAGGGAGGCCACCAAATGTAATGACAACTCCGGCGGTGGTACTTCAAAGTTATGTGATGGTTTCTCTAGAGCAGTGGTGGCGAACCTATGGCACGGGTGCCAGAGGTGGCACTCAGAGCCCTCTCTGTGGGCACACGTGTGCCATCGCCCCAGCCAGGCCCAGACCATCATTAAAGTGTCGAATTCTCTGCCAAATAATTTTAAGTAAATGAAAACATTTGGGATTGCTTTCCTTACTTTGTTTGGATCATCTTAAGTTAATGCATGAGTTGTTTTTTCTAAACAAGTATTCAGGTTAAATTGCCGTGTTGGCACTTTGCGATCAATAAGTGGGTTTTGGGTCGCAGTTTGGGCACTCGGTCTCTAAAAGGTTCGCCATCACTGCTCTGGAGTCATCTCAATCCACCTTCAAAAAAAATGCTAATGTTAAAATTGGCACCCTGTTTGCCCCAGTGACGTTACATATTTGTGTGCTGTTAAGTCACAGCTGGTTTATAGCGACCCCTGGTGGGGTTCTCAAAGCAAGAGACGTTCAGAGGTGGTTTGCCATTGCCTGGCCCCACATCACGACCCTGAGATTCCCTGGAGGCCTCCCATCCTATGATGACTGGCCAGGGCTGTCCCTGCTTCGCTTCTGCGACCTGACAAGATCAGGCTAGCCTGGGCCATCCGGGCCAGGGCACCCGTGACAGAAACAGGTTGTTGAAAACAAACAGATGGGCTAAAGTCAGCCTGCAGAAGAATCTTCCCAAGCACACAGAAGAATTAAAGTAAGGGGGGGGAGCATTCCTATTAAAACACACACACACACACACACACACACCCAATGGCACTCACCACCCAGCTTCTAAAAAAGCCAGTAAAACTGCACGATTCAGAACACCAATAGTCAGAGGTCATTTCGGGGGGGATCGCGGGGGATCGCAGTTCCCCCGGGTGAGGTACGGGGGGCGGAGCACATGACGAAGCCCCGCCCCCTGCTTCCGGCCGCCCCGCTTCCGGCCCTCATTCAGCCAGGAGGAGGCAGG
>NW_015166486.1:101493-103048 GCF_001447785.1 Gekko japonicus | reverse complement strand
GGCAGCGGCCGGGACCGTTGGGGGCGGAGTGTGTGGCCTTATGACACACGTCCGGTGATGTCAGGGGGTGTGGCCTTATGACACACTTCCGGTGATGTCAGGGGGTGTGGCATATGCTAATGAGTTCCCCTAGCTCTTTTTCTACTAAACGACCCCTGCCAATAGTGATAAAGCAGCGTTAATAAACAGCAGCTTAAAGTTTAAAATAAATTAATGTCACAATCTAAAACAAGTCTCAAAGCCAGCAGTAAAAGTCCAGGATGGAACAACCAACGGAATCAAAGGTGAAGCGGGCCAAACCTTCCTGAATTTGCTTCCCAATATATTGTTGTTGTGACCCTTTTTGTTTCACCCATTTTTTGCAGTAGGACTTCCTGATTTCTTTGATGGCAGTTTTTTTACCCCTTCTCTGTGTTTTACAGCACTGATATGCCGAAACGATGCAAAAATATTAAAAATGCACACATTTTTATGCGACCATTTCAGTCAGGGAACCAGATTACACAAAAAATGAGTCTGAGAGGTACAGTTTGCAGAAAGGAGAAATAAAATTTAACTAGGGATTTTCAGGCTTAAACAGTCAGCCTTTGAAACCTCATAGAATCCCTACACTTTAGCCCACCCTCTCTGGTCCTCCCTGCCCAAGGCCCTCTGAAGGCCTGTTCCTGCCTTCTCCTTCTGGGTGCCTGCCTGTATCTCTAGAACAAGCTTCCCCACCAACATGGTGCCTGTCGGCACCCTGGCTCCCACCAGTACTTCCCCTTGTGCCCACCAAACTTTTAAGGAAGTGGATGGGGCATTTATGGGCAGGGCTTGTTATTGCCCTAATTAAAGTGAAAGGATTTTCCACTGTTGAGACAGGAACCACAGCCATAGGAAGATCTGGAAGCTGACTAAGCATCCATGCTTGTGGTTTCATACGCCCTTCAGGCTTTCCTTCTTTTTACTCCCCTTTCTCCCTTCCTTCTTGCTGGAATTTCCTTCATTCCTTCTTATTCTCCCTTCTGTGATTCTTTTGCCAAGTGAAGAGGCAGGTATTGTGCATGGGCCCGCCTCCTTTGGCAGCCATTTTGTGGTGGCACTCACCACCCCCTCTCAAAATTCCAAAGGTGTCCACAGACTCATAAAGCTTGGGACCCCTGATCTAGAACCAGAGCAATTCAGCAAGCATTGTATTTCTGCCTGCCCCTCCCTTCTCTGACATCAGGGAAGCTCAGCCAATCCCCTCATACCTTCAGAGTTTATCTTGCAGACTACAGTGGGGTACGGAAAGCAAGTAATCCAATCAGCTGCCAGGACAAGAATGGGAAATGGGAGTGTTGTCAAATGTGTCTGGCTCTGCTTCTTGGGCAATTTGGGATCCTCACTTGACCTAGCTATCTTTCAGCTGCTGCAAAACACCAGTTGCATGCACTTCCTCTCAGCAGGACCAGCCTAAATAGTTTAAAAACGCAGGTGTACTAAGAGAAAGACACAGGAGAGTCTTGTAACACATCCACAGGGCGCTTCAAGAACACAACGTTTACCATCTAATGGTTCTAACAGCCCAATTCTA
>NW_015166486.1:96219-101436 GCF_001447785.1 Gekko japonicus | reverse complement strand
GCAGCACGCACAGGGTCCAAACCGTAGAGCTCTTGGTCCCTAGCCAGACTTTTCTTATAACCCCACCCCCATTTTACAGATGGAATCTTGAAGACTGAGGATATAATCCACCAAAACAGACTTGGGCAGGTCCCAGTTTTCTCAGTAGCAGGCAACCCTTGCCCTTCACTCCACGTTCAGTTGTATGAAAAGGAGAGTTTGTAACGGGAAGCCTGAGGTAGGAACATAGCCCTGGCAGGCCAGCTTCCTCCCCCATGCAGCAGAATCAATAACCTCAATAACCAAAACTACAAGCCACATCCTTTCACTAAACCCTCGGAGCCAAATTCCCTCTCAATATATTATCAACCCCTCCTTAATTTTGTTTAAAGTATTTCTTGCAATTAGAAGAAGAGATTGGATTTATACCCCCGCCCTTCTCTACCCAAAGGAGTCTCAGAGCGGCTTACAAACTCCTTCCCCTTCCCCTCCCCACAACAGGCACCCTGTGAGGCAGGTGGGGCTGAGAGAGCTCTGACAGAAACTGCTCTTTTTCTTCAAGAACAGCTGTGCCAGGACTATGGCTGGCCCAAGGTCATCCAGCCAGGTGCAAGTGGAGGAGCGGGGAATCAAACCCAGCTCTCCCAGATTAGAGTCCGCGCACTTAACCACTACACCAAATTGGCTGTAGTAGAACAATCCTCAGCAGGTCTACTCTGAATTCTACTAAGGCCTATTCAATGAGGCTTACTCCCAGGAAAGTGTTTTTAGGATTGCCTCCTCAGCTCCTACCCTTGAATGCAAGTATTAATGGTGCGTGGGACTTCACCCCCGACTGTCACTGCTGCAAGTGTCATGTGAATCAGGAGAACACATGATTTTGGCCTTTATTAGAGACACTTGCTGGCCTTTGTTAATGCCTAGGGAGTTTAATGGGTATATTTCCTCTTTCCCCTAAGAGCTGGACTCAATTTGAACCCAGCACCGTTTGAGGCATCTCGGCATGTAAAGCACAAGGCAGGCGTGACCAGGGCTCAGCATCATATCCTGAGGAATTTCCCTCTCTTTTTTTTTTTAAGTCACTTTTTTGGGTAACATCCAGCCTGAGGAAAAGGTCTGGCGAAGTCGAAAAAAGGTTCGCCTTAATGAAAAGTAAAATGCAGACCATGTGGAAAACACAGCTATAGCCTTGCTCCTAACCCTGAGGGGGATGAAAAATGGCCTCAAGGTCTCCTGTGCTCAGCAGGCCCAGGTGACATTTTCTTAAAAAAACGATTCTTTCATGAGGGAAGACTCAGGTTGTGACAAGGGCTTGTGGCGCACAATTAGAGCCCTCCTGAGGGCGCCCGTCCCCAGAGAAAGCTGGGTTATCACTCACTCTGAGAGGGGTTAGCCCTGGCTGAGAGGAGGGACACAAACCCCAGTCAGCAGATTAATACACAGAAGGAGCCAATGAATCATTTTGGTGAGGACCAGTCTTGGAGAGAGGGCTACAGCGTCTATTTTAGGAAAGGGAAATTAACTCCCAGAACGAGGCCAGCCACCAGTCCTGCTCACAAGTTACAAGGAACGCACACATAATCTGCGCATCGATGCCACAAAAGGGAAGGAAAAGAAATGTGTTTGCCCGGAAGCTTCTCAGGTTAGGAGAAGAGCCAGCAGGCTTTGCACTGTCCAAGCAGATAAAATACGTTTGAGAAGGCAAGCAAGCGGTGCAAGACCTGTTCCGTCCGGGGGGAAGAAGGGAACGGAGGTTTCGAATTCTCGTCTCTATTATCAACATTGTACCTTTGCAAGCTGTGTGGACCATCCTCCCCTCACCCTTCTCAGAAAGGCTCCTGGGTGAGGTAGAAGCCTTTCAGGCTTTTTAATTTAAGGGGGGGAAAACTGGGAATAAGAGCTTACGAAACATTTGAATTTACGGAATGACATTTTTCTCCCTCATCCATAATACTGGAAATCAGAAGTCACCCTAAGCAGTACGATAGGAGCAGGAAGTATTTTTCCACATAGCCAACGTATGGAACTCACTGAGATGTAGCAATACTCATGTGAGAAAACAGCTTTAAAACAAGAAGAAGAGAGGAGATTGGATTTATATCCCACCCTTCACTCGGAGTCTCAGAGCGGCTTACAAATTCCTTTCCCTTCCCCTCCCCACAAGAGACAACCTGTGAGGTAGGTGGGGCTGAGAGAGCTCTGAGAGAACTGCCCTTTCAAGGACAGCTCTGACAGAACTATGGCTTGACCAAGGTCATCCAGCAGCTGTGAGTGGAGGAGTGGGGAATCAGACCCGGTTCTCCCAGGTTAGAGTCCCCGCACTTAACCACTGCACCAAACTGGCTCTCCAAACACGCACACGATTTGCCAGACAGATAGAGAAGACTAGTGATGACTACTTACACATATCTTAAAATATTTATATTTCATTTTACACTTAACAAAGAGAAATTAAATGTCATGAAAAAGTGATGCTCTTGCCTCTGAACCCAAAGAAAGGAGGCCAAGGAGCACCAGATGACCTGGTACTTCTGGCATGGGCCTGCTTTTTAGCCAGACAGGCTCCTTCTTCTTCATCTTCCTGGGAGCAGTGCCAGCCAGTTAATGGAGATCTGGAGCCAGGTATTTCTCCGTCAATAGCCCCTCCACCATCCTATGCAGCTGCCGGAAGGGATCAGATAAACATTCATGTAGCTAAATGGACCCTCCATACACAGAGGCACTCTACCTCAGAACGCCAGACACTGGGCAGAAGGTCTGGGGTGTGGGGGCTTGCATTCATGCCTTGCTCTGCAGATGCTGGCTGTGGTTGCTACCAAGATGCAGCACCACATGACTTCTGGTCCGAGCCAAAGGTTATCCTGAACGTCTTTGGCAAAACTGGTAAATCTTAGCAGGTGCTTTCAATAAACGCCAGCTTCAATAACTCTCTTGAGCCGGCTAACCATGCTGCTTTTTGTTTAAAAAGGAAAGGGGGGGGGGGAGGCGTTCTCTTTCACTTTTGATTAGGAGGGTCAGATGAGGACATGCGCCTGGTCGGGGAGAGAGAGGCAGCCTCCTCTCCACTTGGCCCTCTGTATGCAGGCCCCGAACAGGAAGAGGAAGAGGCTTAATCCAGGTCATAAAGGGGACAGGCCCCCAAGGGCTTTATCTGCCCTGGAATCCCTCCCCACTGCCAAGGTTCAGTGCCTCGGAGCAGATGCAGAGTGCTGTTTCTTTGCCTCAGACCATTCCCGCCGGAGCAAACCAGCTTCTTGCAGGACTCTTTTGAGTACCCAAAGCCCTTCCACGTCCCTTCTCTCTGCAGCTTTTACAAGCACCCGGCAAGGGGAGCCCACATTATCTCCACAGTGCGGCTCAGGGGCCCAGGTGGATTGAACTGGGCCTTGCCTAAAATGTGAACTAACAAGTCAGGCAAGATTTTGAACATGGGACCTCTTGTTGCTCTCAATTGTCGTACCGCAGTTGGACAGGTGACACAGACGGGGGGGGGGGGGCAACTGGATGTGGGGGGGCAAGGCTAGTGAAAGGCCACAGGAAAAGCCCCCTCCCTCCAAGACCGGTTTCTGTGTGCTGACGAGGGTGGGCGATTCCTCCTTGGTTTCGATGCAGGGAAGAGTCTTAGGTTCTTTTAATTGAAACAGCCCTTCTTCATTAAAACAGAGGAAGGGAGGCCCAAGGGGTGCACGGCGGGCAAAAGAACAAATCGGTCGAGTCTCAGCACTCTTTTGGCCCAACTATCTCCTCCATCTGTTGGGAAGAAAAGAAATATTTTTTAAAAAATGGATTCTCATTTCACAAACTCTGATGCTGCAAATACGGCATGGAGACCAAAATTCCTTTTGGACCCATCAGATTAAGAACACAGACGGTTCCTTTTACTGACACAGTTCAAACAGGATGTCTTCATGGCCTTTCACCAAAAACATCAGCTGCTGATTGTTGGGTCAAAACACCAGCCTCTCTGAGAGTTCTTGTCCCTCCTTTTTCTTTATTGATGAAGCTGAAAACTGTTCATCTGTTATTTTTAAAAAATAAATGCAAACAAGCTGGGGGCCTGTAAGGAAATGCTGGAGGAAGGCAATTTGGACCTCCCACCTTTCAAAAGTCTCCTGACCTGAGATTCCATAAACACAGGATTCTATAAACTCTTAAAGGTAAAGGTTCCCTTGCTCGAAAGCCAGTCGAATCCGACTCTAGGGTTGCAGTGCTCATCTCCGTTTCAAAGCCGAAGAGTCAGATTCTATAAACTCTTACAGGATTCTATAAACTCTTACAGGATTCTATAAACTCTTACAGGATTCTATAAACTCTTACAGGATTCTATAAACTCTTACAGGATTCTATAAACTCTTACAGGATTCTATAAACTCTTACAGGATTCTATAAACTCTTACAGGATTCTATAAACTCTTACAGGATTCTATAAACTCTTACAGGATTCTATAAACTCTTACAGGATTCTATAAACTCTTACAGGATTCTATAAACTCTTACAGGATTCTATAAACTCTTACAGGATTCTATAAACTCTTACAGGATTCTATAAACTCTTACAGGATTCTATAAACTCTTACAGGATTCTATAAACTCTTACAGGATTCTATAAACTCTTACAGGATTCTATAAACTCTTACAGGATTGAGGAGCATGATTGTCCCCCTCCTGTTCTCGACACTCTATCCCTTCCGGGGCAAACTCTTCTGTCTTTCACCAAGGAGCTCAGGCCAGCCTACGTGGCTCTCCTCTCTCCAATATCATCTTCTCAACATCCCTGCGAGGTAGGTTGGCCTGAGGGAGAAAGACTGGCCCACAGTCACACCGTGGGCTTCTTGTCCGAGGGAGTACTTGGATACGGGTCTCCCAAGTCCCAGCTTGACATTCTAGTCACTTCATCATAGTGGTCATTTCTGGGGAGGGGTGTGTGTGTGTTTCCTTTTGGCATTTCCCTGTGGAGCATCCCAAGGATATGGAGACGCCCTACCTTGTGCCATTTTCGTAGCTGACACAGAGGCCAGCCAGTCTGTTATTGAATGCAGTTATATTGGCTAAGAAATTTAGATCAAGGACACAGAAGCTTTGTGTGTGGATTAAAACGGGCACGTTTAAACTTCGCAGCAGAATTACATACATTAAACTGTGTTACAAATAGGAAAAAGAGAAGTAATGTGCAGATACATCAGAACCTGTTTACTGTAACAGACATTCTCCCAAGTGGTTGTTTTTTCTGCCTGAATT
>NW_015166486.1:94062-96162 GCF_001447785.1 Gekko japonicus | reverse complement strand
CTTCAAAGCCTCAATAATGAAGCTTAAAAACCCAGACTAGGGACAGAACAAAGCTTGAATCCAGCGGGGGCACCTTTAAGACCAACAAAGTTTAATTCTGGGTATAAGCCTTCGTGTGCAGGATCACTCCTTCAGATACATGCAGACGAAACGCTTATGCCCAGAACTGAACGTTGTTGGTCTTCAAGGTGCCACTGGACTCAAACTTTGTTCTGCTGCTTCAGACCAACACGGCGACCCACCTGAACCAGACGAGGGATGTTATCGAGCACACTTTAGTGAGTCTATAAAATCTGTTTCTGACTATAGGTCCATTCTGCTCTGGACAAAAGAGCAGTCATTCCTCCCACTCCCAATAATGATAGAATTATTACCATCAAAACGGATGCCTGTTTTTGTGGCATCAAAGAAACATGAATCAGAACTCGTGGGCACTCCATGACATTGCTGAGCGGTCGGGTTAGAACGGATAAAAGGAAGTCCTTCTTCACCCAAAGAGTGATTAACACATGGAATTCACTGCCACAGGAAGTGGTGGCGGCTACAAGCATGGACGGCTTCAAAAGGGAATTAGATAAGCATATGGAGCAGAGGTCCATCAGTGGCTATGAGCCACAAGGTATAGATAGGGGCTCTGGGGCAAGTGATGCTCTGTCTTCTTGGTGCTTGGGAGGGGTCAACAGTGGGAGGGCTTCTAATGTCCTGGCCCCACTGCTGGACCTCCTGAGGGCACCTGGTATTTTTGGACACTGTGTGACAGAGTGTTGGACTAGATGGGCCTTTGGCCTGATCCAACATTGGCGTCTCTTATGTTCTTAAATGCCAAAGAAAATTGGGAAGAAAAGGCTGTTTCAAACACCCTAAGCCCGGGTCCTCATTGGACATACCTCAGCTCGCTCCCGTTCACTCCTTAGCCTCAGCCACTCATTCCCTCTCACTTCTTCCTCTTCTCTACATTTTACACACCCTGAGCGAACTGCTTCACTGCTGAAACCTGAAACCTGTAACCTCCTTACCCCCCCCCCTCTTAGGTTACTTTGCAAAGAGACACAGACAGAACCATACTGCAACTCCCCCCCACCACCACTCCAAGGAAGGGGAGGGGAAGAATGGAAGGAACATCAGAGGCATCAGTGGTACTTCAGTCCCCTGGGCCATGCAAAAGCAAAGGAAGCTTACATCCTCAGGCATTTATCTTTGCCTCCACTTGCCACCCGCTGGCCATCGGGACTCCAGTCCACTGCGTACACCTGTGGACAGAACATTAAGATGGATTAGTGGTTGCAGTTGGAGTTTTTTAACAGCTTAACTTGGTAGACTTCTTTACAACAACAACAACAACAAAAGATTTCACCAGGTATGGACGACATACCACTCAACCTGCTCTCGAGGACCAGAAAGAAGACAAAGAGATTGGATTTATACCCCGCCCTTCACAACCCAAAGGAGTCTCAGAGCGGTTTACAATCTCCTTTCCCTCCCCCTCCCCACAACAGACACCCTGTGAGGTGGGTGGGGCTGAGAGAGCTGTCTCGAGAGCTGCTTGTGAGAGAACAACTCTGAAATAACTTGTAAGTGACCCAAGGTCAAACCAGCAGCTGCATGTGGAAGTGTGGGGAATCAAACTCGGTTCTCCAAGATTAGAGTTCATGCTCCAAACCACTACACAAAACTGGCCCTCAGTTGTATTGTTTTTCTTCAATGACACATTTGAATAAGCATGCTGAATTCTACATTCAATATCCTGATACTTGCATGTAACTGTAAGTTATACTTCTTTTTGGTCATGGGGCTCCGAAGCCCCCACCCAATACACTCTAAGTAGGCTGGTTCGGTATACTGCAACAGGGTATTACATCAAACAAGAAAGGGGACCCGCGATACTCGCAGGGGGGGGGGGAGAGCTCCAGGCAGAGCAGGAGGAGGAGGACGCAGCACCAGCAGCAGGTAAGCTCCTCCCCCATCCCCGCTGATTCCCGTCCCCGGCCTCCTTTACCACCCCCCTCCACCACCACCCCCGGTCTCCTCGCTGGTCCCCCCCCTTCTCTGGCAGCGAGGCCTGAGCGGTTTGCAGCCGCTGGGCCTCACCGGTCTCACCGG
>NW_015166486.1:87511-93127 GCF_001447785.1 Gekko japonicus | reverse complement strand
GGCTGTCAGCTGACCAGGCGATCTGGTATACTGCGGAGACGTGTCCTCGCAGGGAGATCAAGAACCTGAGGGGAAGTTTGGAATTATAAAGCTGGCGGGATCAGATTGGTCCCAAAGGCATTGATTGGCTAAAGCCTCACTCCCTGGCCTGGCCAGTGAAGAAGAAGAAGAGATTGGATTTATACCCCGCCCTTCACTACCCAAAGGAGTCTCAGAGCGGCTTACAAACTCCTTTCCCTTCCCCTCCCCACAACAGACACCCTGTGAGGCAGGTGGGGCTGAGAGAGCTCTTGACAGAAACGGCTCTTTTTCGAGAACAGCTCTTATCAGAACTACAGCTTACCCAAGGTCATCCAGCAGCTGCCATGTGGAGGAGTGGGGAATCAAACCCAGTTCTCCCAGATTAGGGTCCGCACTTCTAACCACTACACCAAAATGGCTCTAGAATGCTTATTTTCCGCTCTCCCCCATCTCCTATCATGAGGTCTCAAAACTTGTTTTTAAAAGAAGCTGAACTCATCAACATCTCTCACTGAGAACTGACTTAGGTTTCAAAATTACTTTCCGGTCCTCCCGTCCCACAACTTGACGGACTTGTCGAAGGATGCGCTGGCAATGACGCGGCTGTCCGGTGAGAAGAGAACTTGGTTGATCAGCGCCTGATGCCCCGTCATCCTCTGCAGAGCCTTTTTGTCCTCTGCAGGGGCCCAGAGGAACAGTGTGAAGTCGTCTGATCCAGAGACCAGTCTTTCCGGCCCTTGCCCCTGCAAGACAGAGACACCAGACCATCCTCTGTCACGAAGGCCATAGGATTTAGGGACAGAAACAGAAAAAGATTTCCCCAGAACCTTAAAAACTAACAGAATTATCATGGGAGATGTCTCTGTGTTGGGAGTCGCATCAAAATGAGGTGCCCAGCACAGCATCCCATTCCACAGAGTGGCTCACCGGCTGCTCCACAAGGCCTACTTGAGCAGGGGCAGAGAGGCCAGAACATAAGAGACCTGCTAGATCAGACCAATAGTCCATCTAGTCCAGCATCCTGCCTCACACAGTGGCCAACCACTTCCTCTGGAGGGCCAACAACAGGGCATGGAGGCCGAGGCCTTCCCCTGACAGGAACCTAAGAAGAGCCCTGCTGGACCAGACCAGTGGTCCATCTAGTCCAGCATCCTGTATCATGCAATGGCCAACCAGTTCCTCTGGACAGCCAACAACAGGGCATAGAGGCCAAGACCTTCCCCTGATGTTGCCTCCTGGCTCTGGGATTCAAAGGATTAGTGCCTCTGAATGTGGAGGTTCCCCTCAGCCTCAAAGGATTAGTGCCTCTGAATGTGGAGGTTCCCCTCAGCCTCAAAGGATTAGTGCCTCTGAATGTGGAGGTTCCCCTCAGCCTCAAAGGATTAGTGCCTCTGAATGTGGAGGTTCCCCTCAGCCTCAAAGGATTAGTGCCTCTGAATGTGGAGGTTCCCCTCAGCCACCATGGCTAGTAGCCATCGATAGACTTTTCCTCCACACATCTCTCTAATCCCCTTTTAAAGCTGTGGCCATCGCAACAGCCTTTGGCAGTGAATTCCGCATTTTAATCACTCTCTTTCCTTTTGTCCTCCCTGAACCTGCTGCCCATCAGCTTCATCGAATGCCCTCAAATTCTAATATTTTGGGAGAGGGACAAAAAGTTTGTGTTGTCCATTCTCTCCACCTCATGCATCATTTTATAAGTACCCACTGTTTATAAACTCCCACTGTTGTTATTGTGAAGCACTGGTATGCAGCAGTAGATTCTGTCTGAGCATGGAAGTTCCTCATACTTAGTCATTTACAGGCCCATTCTCCTCCACGGACTGTCTAATCCTTTAAAAAAGCCATCTAAACTCGTGGACATCCCTGCATCCAGTGGCAGTGAGTTCTGCTGCTGCAGCTGCCCCTCAACTTAATTGGGTGCCTCCTCCCTCCCCCAAGTTCTATTCTTTTGGCAGAGGGACAGCAGGTTCCCTGTCCACTTTTCCCACATGGTTGGTCTATAAGGATGCCAACAAGATACTGCCATTATTGTTGCCAGAGTATTGTGGCCCCACTGCTGGACCTCCTGATGGCACCTGGTATTTTTGGGCACTGTGTGACAGAGTGTTGGACTGGGTGGGCCTTTGGCCTGATCCAACATTGGCGTCTCTTATGTTCTCTTAAGGTCTAGATCCCAGTGAGGTTGTAAACATGTTTCTGGGCTATACCAAAAGCCATTTTGGCCAGAGGCCATAACAGCCAGGCCTACCACAGCTGTCCCTTAGGGACGAAATGACCCATTTTCTAGCTTCAGTGCCTTTTTGAATCGTACAAGACTCCATGCGCATAAAACACAGTGCATCACTTAACCTTTGGAACTCACTCTCACGAGAAACCAGTTTATTTTCCGACACAATTCGATGTACTGATACCGAGCATTATGACCCAATGTACTTTAGAGAATGCCTCATTTATATGAACCTTCCGCAGTCAAAAGTGTAGCCTCGCTCTGGAAACTTCACTACTAAGTGAAAAACTGGCTACAGCTCAAGGCCACGACCTGTTCATTCACAGCTTTTAAGAAGAGGGTTACTGATCTTCCTTTTATAGATCAGGCCTTTGGGGAACAGGTGTATCTGCTTTACTTTACATTGCTATATTTATCTTTGAATATTTTAACAGTATGTTGTTTTAAAATCCTTATTATGGTTTTGGAAGCATAGGGAACCATCTTGAGCTCCCTGGAGAAAGTGTGTGTTAATAAATAAAATGTTCCTAATGATTTCAAGGCACTGCCTAGGAAGAAGCCAACAGGAATCTATAAGGTTGAAGGCCAGAATATTTAAAAAACAGATTTTATGTATTTTTAGAAAATTAACAGAAGCAATGTGGCTGCAAAATGGATTAGTTCTAAAAAAAGCAGAATGTAGATCTCATCAAGGTTGCTCCACTGGTATAACAGAACTTCCACGTGAAGGGGAAGTCTACCTCTGAATATCAGCCACAGGAAGAGATAGCCCATCCTCATGGTCAGCTTTTGGGCTTCCTGAAGGCACCTGACTGGCTACTAGAAAACGGGAATGCTGGACTAAGCTCGCCTTTCGGTTGGATCCAGCAATGCGGTTCTGATTTTAGACATGTGTGCCTGAGTGTGCTGCTTCACTTTTCCAAGGTTAATGCATTCCACAGATCCTTCATTTAGCAGAGAGCGAGAATTCTTTCCAGTTTACAACAAGGATGAAGAAAAATTGGGCGACACCCAGCAATAGGCCAGCAAACCAAAAAGGGAAAAAATTCTCTGATCACCCTGTTGAAGAAAACGCGTTGGTGCTTTGTATGATAATAAATCAGTCGCCTGTCACCTGGCATTTCCCCCCCCCTTTTCAGTTTACAACAAGCCATTTAAAGCACTGAAACAGGTTAGGACTGAGAGAGGACGACTTTTCTAGTGGCCACCAACCTCGCAAGCGTTATGATTGGGGAAGATGGTGGGATGAGACACTCCCTACCTCCAGTCTTGCTCTTGCATGTTTCAGTTCATGAATTCCAATCCACCCAAGCTACTAGTCCACAGCGTTTTTCTTTTTCTAGCTCCCATGTGACTCTCTGTGTCATCTGTAGCCTAAAAGGAATAAAACTCCAACTTGGACTAGCCTTTCCCCTGCCTGGACAGCTAGGGACAGATTCTTGAGACTTTTCAGTAAACCTTTCCGCCAAAGAAAATTTAATAAAAATGCTTTATCAGTGGCACCTATCTCCCTATAAATTAGCAAAAATATGCCAAGGGGGCTAGTGGGGATTGTTGGGCATGTGTGGCTACCAATCCCAACTTTATACACATCCGGAGGGAGTGTAGGAGAGCAGCAGAATTCTGAAATATGATTGCTACAGTTATTTCTAAAGGTATAAGGAAAGAGCTACCATTCTCCCCTAAGGGTTTTCTATTAAATCACGTAGAATTCCTTTCTAAAGATGTTTATGAATTTGTTCTTAATGCCATAACATCCGCAAGGCTAACCTTTTCTCAGAACTGGAAGATGAACATAATTCCAAATAAAGAAGATCGGTTAGAAAAATTAGTAGAATGTATACCTTTCCTCAGAACTGGAAGAAGAACATAATTCCAAATAAAGAGGATCGGTTAGAAAAATTAGTAGAATGTATTCGTCTATGGTTATTGAAGGTCAGAGAAGAAGGGGACGGCAAAGGATGAGATGGTCAGACAGTGTTGTCAATGCAACAAACATGAAATTAAGCAAACTCCGGAGGACGACAGAAGACAGGAGGGCCTGGCGTGAGGTGGTCCATGGGGTCGCGAAGAGTCAGACTCAACTGTGTGACTGAACAACAACAACAATTCATCTTTGTAAACTAACCTGTCTACTACACGGCCAAATGTCTGATAAATTTGGAAAATTGAATGCTTTCCTGTCTAGAATGAGAAGTTAATTTCAAGCTTGTATAGTTGATGTTTTATAATAGTTTTGTAGTTTGTATTTCAGGCCCTTTGTCTGTATTAGTTTTATTTCTATATTTTAACTGAAAACAAACAGAGATTCTTGAGACTGGCCAGTCTCTCTCTTTTTGTCAAGCAGAAAACAGGAGCGAAGGCTTCCTAGGGGAAGACTTACCCTGACTTGATTGTACCTCTGTAGAGCTTTCTGTTTTATCTCTGCCACTGTGGGGTTAAAAAAACAAAGGTGAGGTCAGGAACTTAAAAAGACCAGTGCAATTAGAAATGTCTTTACAAACAAGAACAGTGAGAACTGGGTATCCCTCATTGCAGAAAAGGTATTTTTATGATAGTTAAAGTGGAAATTCTGCAATGGCCTCCAATCCCATTCCTTCTGAGACTGAAGTTCGGCGTACAAAGTTTATAGTGGGAAAACTGCCCTATCAAAGCTGAGAGAGTGTAGGGGCCCTCCTGAGAGTCGGCACATAACGAGATCTGCAGGTTGCAAAGCGATCCAAACATGGTGTGTTTTGCATTTTACTGATCACCGGCATTTTGATAATATTCTTGTGGCCAAATCGTCTCAATCCTCTTCCATCTTCCTCTGTATAAAAGCTACGATTAGATTCTTCTCTGTGGTAAATTGTGAGGTAGTCTCATTGCCATGCCTTATTAATTATGTATTTTGTGACTGGATTCGTCCTTTCAGTAACTGGGAAATAATTGTTAATATTTTTCTTGTGTCTTAATTTCTTGTTTCCATTTCTTTCGTTGGCTAAACAATGATATATTTTTTTTTACTAGCTCATCTGCTCCCAGCTACCATTTTAAAACAGAGATAAAGTGAGGGGTGGAAACGCAAATTAGCACATGTCAGCTTGCTTTGTAGACTTTATTCTGCTAGGAGGAGCAGATCTTGAACTGTGAGTCCCCCCCCCCCCAAAAAAAGGCTGAATTTCCCAGAATGCTTTAAAACTCTTGTTCACTGAAACTGGGAACTATACACACACGTCCAGAACTCTGAGAACAGGCGAACACTCACATCAGCAGCTAAAGGTCAAAAGACACTTAACGGAACCAACTCCACACACACACACACACCAGGGGCATATCTGAGGTTGCTGCGAACAGCAAAGAAAGCGGGAACAGCAGCAGTGATA
>NW_015166486.1:86642-87311 GCF_001447785.1 Gekko japonicus | reverse complement strand
AGGGAGAAGCATGGAGGAGGCTCAAGCTTTGCTTACAGCATCCGCTCACGTCCTGGGGGTTGATGGAGGCCTCGGCTGGCTCAAAAGCCCCGGTGCGGAGAACATAATCCGTGCTGAGAGCCATGGTGTTCACCCAGTGCCCGTGACCCTGGAGGGTGCGGCAGAGAACTCCCTGGAGAGAAAAAGGAACAAGAGACAACAGCCCTCAGCCCAGAGCTCAAGGCCTGTCAGGATTCACCTGTTCAGGCTCACTGGCAATTTTGGTAGTCTGCTCTGAGGAGACCGGGGTGACACCACTCAAAGTAAGGCCTGGTGTACTTATACAGAGAGGAGGAGGTATGGTCTTGCCTTCCAGGCTATGGATTGGTTATGACTTCCTGACACCTGATTGGCTCCCTATGTTATAAAAGGACAAGGCCTTCAGCTGGGCTAGGCCTTAGCTTGGCTGGCCCGGTGCTCGCTCGCGCGCGCGCGCTCTCTCTCCCCTTCCCTCTGTTCATAACGGCTATCACCTTAAGTGGAAATTAGAAAAAATATTTTTAAAAGACCTTACTCAGTATTATTTCTCTTATATTTGATTATTGTGCCTATGAATTTTGCCACTGAGAGGGGACATGATCATTTGTATCTGATAATAGCCATGACAGCTGGGCTTGCATGTTTAGCAAT
>NW_015166486.1:77078-86553 GCF_001447785.1 Gekko japonicus | reverse complement strand
CTGCATATAAAATTTCACGTGCACACGAATGCTTATATCCAGAATTAAACTTTGCTAGTCCCAGTTTGGTGTAGTGGTGAAGTGCGCGGACTTTAATCTGGGAGAACCGGGTTTGATTCCCCACTCCTCCACTCGCAGCTGCTGGATGACTTTGGGCAAGCTGTAGTTCTGTCAGAGCTGTCCTTGAAAAAGAGCAGTTTCTGTCAGAGCTCTCTCAGACTCACTGACCTCACAGGGTGTCAGTTGTGGGGAGGGGGAGGAAAAGGAGTTTGTAAGCCGCTCTGAGACTCTTTTGGGTAGTGAAGGGTGGGGTATAAATCCAATCTCTTCTTCTTCTTCTTAAAGGTGCTACTGGACTCATTTCCTTTATGGTAGCCCTGAGTTGCTGGTGTAACCAAAGGGCAACTGACTCAAATTCAACCAAGTATGCAAGGAACTGGCACTCGCTGCATTACTGTTCGGGGGGCACCTGGAGAAGACTTCCTTCCGCCCAAGGTGAGAAAAAGGATCATGGAAACCTCAGGGTTAAGTTCGCCACAGAAAAATGACAGGCCACCAAAAAAAGAGTCAGTGAGAGAACTTGGTCGTGTAGACAAGGGCTGTGAGTTCAGGATTAATGGCCCCTAAGTGCCACACGGGAAATCACAGCCTTGGCAAGTAAAGAAATATCTATCAAATTTTTATCCCACCTTCTCTCCCCAAATCTCAGGGTGACCTATGCAGTTTGCCCTTCCCTCATTTGATCCTAACAGTCTTCTGAGGTAGGTGAGGCTGACATATAGAGACAGACTGAGAGTAACAGGCCCAAGATCCCAGTGAGTGTCTTGGAATAGCGGGAATTTGGACCACTACTCCACACTGGCTCATGTGTACGAGGAGGAAATTGGGAAAGCTGGGGCCCAAGGCTCTCGAGAGGACACGGGGGCCCATTTCCTCCTCCAGGCGCCAACCCACCACTGGTCCCCCACCTTCCTTCACTTACATCTTTGGCCCTCCAGACTTTGATGGTCCGATCCTGAGAGGAGGAGAACAGCAGGCCGTCTCCCCCCCACTTGATGCAAGTCACAGACTGCGTGTGGCCAGTCAGGATCTTGTCACAGCGACCCACGACTGTGTCCCAGATGCGAACGCTCCCATCTTTGGAAGAGCTGGCCAGGTATCGGCATTCTGGATTCCTGGGAAGGCAGACTGGAAAGCTGTAATATACCGCACTAACATTTTGAAAAGTTCTTAATTCAGGCAAAACAAATTCCCCACTAAGAAAAGCGGGCTTTTCCAATCTGTGTAAGTGAAGGACACATTTCTTAGTTTGGGAAGGAGGGAGTGGAGCTATTCAGAGCAGTGAGATCCAGGAGAGCCAGAATACTTATTATACTCTTCCCTAAGTGTCTGTGAATTCAACAGATGTTGCTCGTACCCTTTCAAGCGTATCTTTCGAGAACATGGATCAGGAGCTTGTTCATATTTCTTAAAATGTAAAAAAAATAAAAATAAAATGGAAGATTCTCCAGGAACTGAATCCTGCATCCCGTATCACCCTCCTGATTTCCTTTATTTGCACAAAATTGCTGCACAGACCCAACCTTTGATTGGAAAAGTTTTACCGATTTTTGGGCCTCTTGTTATTTAGAATATTCATACGTATATTTCCAATGTAGCAGCCTAAACCGCACAGACTAGCCCAAGCTTGCCAGAGCTAGGAAGCTAAGTAGGATCAGCCGTGGTCAGTAACTGGATGGAGGACCACCAACGGTGGTTAGGAGAGGCCACTTTCTGCATCTTCCCTACTCTGATAGGAGTTACTCCCTCGGTAAAGCAGATTCCACCGCTCATAATTTATTGGAATGCCCTCCATAGGCTAACCTTAGATGCCATTTTATTCTACCATGGGTGGTGAATTTCAGAGGTTTTAATCCAAGCGGGGTGGTCCCCTTTACTCTCAGATCAAAATCCTACTATCACCTTGGATGTCGCAAAATTTGTTTTTTAATTATTAACTTGTTTGCTTATTTATTTCTATATTGCCCGTAGCCGAAGCTCTCTGGGCGGCTTGCAGCAAATACAAAACAATAAAATAAAATAGATAAAAACATTAAACATCAAAACTAATTTAAGATAACATAAAAACATTAAGCGATAGGCCTGACTCAAAGAGAAATAAAAACACCCGGCTAATCGTATCGGACCCCTGCATAACCAAGGAGGTCTCTAAAGGCCTCCGCATAGAGGGGTGTCTTAACCTGGCACCGAATAGATGGCAAATCTGGCGTCAGGCGGGCTACAACAGGGAGGTTGTTCCTTGCGCCTTTTGGGAAATACAGATCACAAATTAAAATTCAGACTGTTGTACTTCTCAAGGAATTGAGTTAAAGAGCTTTTATTGGAAAGAAAAGGAAAGGAAGACCTCCAAGGAAATCCAGGGTTGCTACACAGAGGCAGGCGACGGCAAATCACATCCGTCCGTCTCATGCCCTGGAAACCCCATGAAGTAGAACTTCACAGGGTCATCGTAAGTCGGTTGCTTGACTGAATTTTCCCCCCTACGCACCTCACTCACGGTGGTTTCCAAGGGCAATGACAACGCAACAAATGCACCCGCAACAGCAAAGCAAATAAACACTCGAGAACAGCAGGTGAGTTTTACTGGCAGTAGCAGATGCAGTAATCAAATCTAACCCAGGAGATCAAAACAGAAACGATCACAGAACACCATAAAAGCAGCACGATCAGAGGAGCAGGGGGGGGCGAGGGGGAAGAGTAGGACTAAAGAGTAATGTCCCCTGTAAGGCTTCTCGAGGACAACAATAAAACGCTTTGGAAATTTTTAAAAAAATGCCTTTTCCTGCCACCCCAATGTTGGTGAGTGGGGTGCGATGGCAGCCCGGTGAAGGAGAATTGCCAAAACCCACAGCAGAAGGAGCCCCATCTCACCACGCTCCAGACAGCCGGGGCACACAGAGCAGGCCCCTAACCCTGGCCCTGAAAGAAGGCTTGCGCCCAGACGCACACGGAACCCTGGTTGCGAGTTCTGAGCCAGGCGGCCCCAAACCCAGAGGGAAGGGAGACGGAGCAGGGCCAAGCCCCCACTTACAAATGGAGCGGCTCCCAGCACAAGGAAGTGATCCACTTGGAGTGTCCTGCCAGCACCCGGCCGATCTGACTCCCCGTGGCTGGGTCCCAGAGAAGTATCTGCACAAGGACAAAGAGGGTGGGGTTTGTTTCCTTGAAAGAGGTTTTGAGCTGTTTCACATACAGAAAGTGATAAGAACGAGAAGGCATCTGTAAGCTTGGGCTTGGACTGAGAAGACCCCTGGGGCGAGGGATGGCCGTGAACCAGGAACATGTGGCTATGGCCTCATTCGAACGGAACCGGTTCGTGCAGCTCACGGCCCTGCAAGCCCCATTTAAAGGGACTGCAGTCCCTTTAAATGGGGTTTGCAGTGTGGGGATAGGAAAATCTCTGCGAGGCACACCCGGAGAGGCTCCTGTTTCCACAGGGAGATTGGCAACGGGAGATTGGCAAGCAGGGCACATTCTTTTGCTGAGTCTGCATAAGTCTGTTGTTTTACTAAAGAGTACAATGAATTGCTGAGAGCACACAAGCTTTGCAACATTCAAGGATAATCTTTCCTGTGAAAGAACATAGTGTGATTTTTGCATAGAGACCACTAACTGTAACATTTTCTCACTGTGCCTTGTGTGAGCTGCTTGAATCTAATAAAAACGCTGCTGTGACACAGCCTGTCAGACGAACAGGGAGCTTGGTACAGAGAGAGAGACAGAGCTGATCTGCAGCTTCAAGAAATCTCTGTGTTGTGTCGTTCTTGAACCCTACGAAAAGTCAACATTGCAGAAAGCCCAAAAAACAGCTGAGGGGTGGGGAGCAGCTTGCTCCCTGCTGCTCAGCTGTTTCGGGCTGTCTTGTGCAGTCTCTTTAAACTTTAAAGGGACTGCAGAAGACGGCACGAAAAACTGGGAGTGAACTGCCCCGCCCGAAGGGACTTTGTCCTTCCCTTTCTCCTGGCTGTGGAGATCTGAACCCAGTAGAAAGGGGTGGAGAGTGCCCTACGGAAGGCACTTCACCCCTTTCTTTCTGCTGGCTGCAGCGAGCAGAAAACAGGGGCATTTAAGCACGACTTTCTACTCCCCGTGAAAATCTGCAGGGAATGAAAAGCAGGATTTAAATGGCTCCCGGCCCTTTTAAACTGGGCTGCACACGGGAGCCCACAGCAAAGATGCCCCTTTGCTTCTGAGCTCAATTCAAGGTGCAAGTGTCCCCTCCTTACTGGGCTTACGGCGTGCCTATCTTACTAGGTATGTGAAGAAGCCCTTCTCTCTCTACGTGAGCCTGAACGGCCACTCCACTCTTGAGCCCAGTTTTCACACTCCATCCCTTCCTGCAGACAACCACAGCTAGCGAGTGCTCCCTTTCAGTGGCAGCCCCCGGTCTGTGGAATGGCCCTCCCCAAAATGCAAGGCGACCCCCCTCTCATGTTTAGGAAGACCTGCAGTGCTTAACTCGTGAACATGACTCTGGTGGGTGGGGTCGTGTTCTGGTTGCTAGGGAGGCACAGGTGTCATGCCAGCAGTATTTTGTGGGTGTCACTGCACTGTTTTGACTTGTCATTACTCACTGGGAGAGAAAGCCAAGCGCATAAATAAATAAATAAATATTGCGATTGATAATAAATAGGCTACTGGGTGGCTCAGTAGTCTGCAAGAATGCTGCATTTGGATATATCCGAGGATGTGAGAAATATATAGAGGGCATCTCTAGACCACACAGAAGTTTCACCATTACTTCCTGTGGCTGCGAAGAGGAGAGACGGAGGGATGCCTAGGATTCTGAGCAGTCTCACCAGACTAAAATTCTCTGGTTTCCTGGGGGACAGGGTACATGACAGGGAGCCATGACCGTAGCATAAGATTTTTGCATAGAGACCACTAACTGTAACTGTAACATTCTGCTGCTTCAGACCAACTAACTGTAAGCATTCAGCCAATCAGAAGGAAGGCCCAGAACCAGTGACAGAAGAGGCGAAGGGGCCCCTACCTTAGGCGTGCTGTGGCAAGGCAGATCCACTCTGCATGTGACCAGAGGCTCTTTCTCACCTCAGACCCTCCAAAGCTGAGCTGAGGCCGAGACCTTGCCTTGCGCAAAGGCCACACCAAGCCGGCAGCCAGGACGTACTGGCTACCTCGAGGCCAAGCCACAGGCCAAGCCCTTACCTGGCTGTTCTTGCATCCAGAGGCGAGTTTCTTGCCGTCGGGCGACCAGGCGATGCAGAGGACCCAGTGGCGGTGCCCTGGGGGTGCACGGGAGACACAAGGCGTCAAGAGGGAGCCCACGTCCACGTGCTCACGGGGGCAGCTGCCAAAAGCCACAATCCCGGGACGGATTTCATCACAAACGTCGTCTGAACTCACCCTTGGCCGTGAAGTGTGGGGTCTCTGTGCTGAGATCCCAGAAGCGCACGGTCGTGTCACCGGAGCCGCTGGCCAGGTACCTGTGGAGGAAGAGGAGCAGCTGGGAACGAAGGCAAAGGCCGGCGTTCTCCGGAGCACACCTGGCATTCTTTTAAATGATTCCGTTGCTGTTAAGGGACGGGTGTCAGATCCACAGCTGATAATAAGATACACTCCTACTGGAAGGTTTTATTTTATTAAAGCCATGAAACGGATAGAACACAAGTTCTGTCAGTAATGACACAATATGCTTGAAACAGGTATCTTAAAGCAGTTCAAAATAATGAGGGCCAATAGGTAGCCTTCCCGCTCGCGCCAGGAAGATTCTGTTCGCGCCCGAAGCCTGGGAACATAACTGTTGCTATAGATTAAACAAGGTTACATTTCTCACACTACAGTTCAAGCTAGCCCAAGCATCAAGCCTCCTAACATCAACCACCTGCTCTCTTGCTGATAAGGTTGCTGCACAGCTCAGTAAGCGTATACAGAAAGGAATGTAAATACCATGAAGCACGGGAAGCAGAGATTGGACATGCACGTTGGGGCATACAGGGTAGGGTAACGTAACACAATACATGAGTCTGGAAGATATAATTGGCAGCTTGCTGACAACGGGGCGTCCTGACCTGGATGGCCCAGGCCGGCCTCATCAGATCTCGGAAACTCAGCAGGGGTCAGCCCCGGCCAGGAGTCGGATGGGAGACCACCCAGGAAGCCCAGGGTGGCTACGCCGAGGCAGGCAACGGCAAAGCACCTCTGAAAGTCTCTTGCCTGGGAAATCCTCCAGGGTGGCCATTAGTTGGCTGCAACCTGACGACACTTCCCACCCCAAAATAATGGGGGAGGAGAGGGGGAGGAAGGGGAAAGAGGGTTTTCCCCAGCCCTGCAACCCCCTGAGGGTTAGAAACTTTTTTAAAAAAGAAGAATTAGGCACTGTACTTCCAGTTGTCCCCGTCTCTGCCTGGAAACAAGAAGCGCATTCGTGCTCAAGACATCCTGGCAACAAGTGAGCCCCGCCAGGGTGAGGACGGGGCGAGGCCAGCATGCCAGGCGCCCCTGGAGCGGTGCCGCTTCAACCTGTTTGATTCTGACTGGGTCGCCAGCAAAGTGAAAAGCAAACTGTTCATCAAACGCATGCTAAGAGAAACAAAATTATTTAAGAATTACAAAATTAACTTTTGTTCTTTTATTATTTACTTATATCCTGCCTTTCTCCCCAGTGAGGAGCCGAAGCGGTTTACATCATTCTCTTCCATAGAATTATAGAGTCGGAAGGGATCTCCAGGGTCATCTAGTCCAACCCCCTGCACAAGGCAGGAAATTCACAAATAAACCCCCCCCCCCGACATACACACCCAGTGACCCCAGCTCCATGCCCAGAAGATGACAAAAACCCTCCAGGATCTCTGGGCAAAATGGCCTGGAGAAAAACTGCTTCCTGACCCCAAAGTGGCGATCGGATTATCTCAGCCACCTGTCTTAGGAAGGCAGCCTTTTGAATGGTTGGCTGTATTCGATCCCCTTGTTATGTTTTCCCCTTTGTTGTACAAATCCTTAACAGTTGCAGTAACTCACTTGATGTTTATTTTTTCCCTGTGCTTCAATACGGCATTAAAACACATACACATACATCCAATGCACGCATCCTCTTTTCAACTTGGCATGCTCCACCCATCCACGTACATTCCACCCCCCACTTACTTCCCAGTGGGGCTGAAGGCGACTGAGATGACGGCCTCGCTGTGGCCCTCCAGGGAGCTGGTGCAGCGGGTGACGGCCCGCACCTTGAACACCGCCTGGGGCTGGTAGACAACCTCCACCACCTTCTCCGTCTCCAGCGCCTGTTCAGCCAGCGTCTTCTCCAGGGAAGCGATGATTTCCGAGTCTCGCACATAGAAAGCCAAGGGGACAGGCTCCTCCTTTTGGGTGGGGAGAAAACGAAAGTTCTGAGGTTTTAGGGTGAGGGTTTTCAGACACTGCACCTCAGGCGCTGGAGGCCACAGAGCAGCGTGGCTTGTGAAAACATGCTCTGAACAAAGAAGCAGCAAGAAGCAGACGATGGGGAGCCACATGGCTTTGATGATCAGTTATCATTTAGCCCGAGATGTTTGGGGTCAGACTCAAACTGTCATACCTTTTTTAAAAAAACTGACAAGCCAGCGGGCTAAATTAGATAGCCATCACAGGCCCCGGTCACACGGGCTGGAAAATGCGGGGGGGAAGCATGGCTGTTTGCCCCGGGGCAAACTAACGCACGACTGCGCGATCAGACGTCCGGTTGAGGTTCCGTCGAGGTCCCGTAGCTAGGGGGGAGGTGCCGATCACACCACAGGCAAAGAAGCGGGGTGGCGCGGCAAACGGGGTTGTTGGGTTTTTAAAAACTTTTTTAAACTGAAGTGTGCGCATGCTCTGTTGGGTGCTTGTGCGCATCCGTGGAGCCTTGGGGGGGAAAATGACCTGTTTGCGAGGGGACATGGACAGGCGCTGGATGCCACTGGAAACCGATCAGACGCCCGCCCTTGCCCCGCGGTTTCCAGAAACTAGTACCTCCGAGGTACTAGTTTTTTGCCGCGCATCTTCGGAGGGAAGCCTCAGTTGAGCCACGGGAGCTCTACGCTTCCCAGATGTGGCGTGAGATCACGCCCGGAAAATCCGCCTATCTTCCGTCTCTCTAGCGTGGCTACTGTTCCGTGAGACCACAGCCGTAATCATGTTAATATTGCATGCTTGTGTGTATAGACGCATGGTAAAGTTATAAACGAACAGTATCTGGGATCTGTAATAACCCCTGCTGTGACTCTAAAGGGGTGTGTCTGTCTGTGTGTTAAAGGACTCCTTGCTGATAATAAGAATTGAAACCCACTGCTGTTTTAACACAGCTCTCAAGTGACATCCAATCCTAACTATGGGTAAAACGGGACAGAACTGTAAGCATGAGGTGGGAGTGGGGTGGCACAGAACAGGGAAAACATGGTTTTAGAATTTTTTTGAGGTTTTGGACACAGTGTATATAGAAAAGGTAAAACACAGCACAACCCATGATTAAAGCCCATCATCTTAAGTTTAACTTCCTTGAAAGAAAGTCTCTACATCTGAGAGACGCATACCTGAAACCTGGATCTAGATTATGGCTGCGGTCACACGGAGCATTAGCCACGCTACTAAGATTCTCAGTATAACAAGTGGGATCTCGACCAATGTTCCCTCTAAGCTGTGGGGGTCTTGTGAGCAAAAATTCTACCTTGTGAGCTACTGGCATTAAAGTTGTGAGCAAGCAGTTTGGCTGCTGCAGAAATTAGTTTGCTTTGGAGCCATCCCTTCCTGAGCTAAGACAAAAATCTGTGAGCTGGAGGGTAAAAAACTGTGGGCTAGCTCACACTAACTCAGCTTAGAGGGAACACTGACCTCGACACCATCAAGGTGTTCCTTACCAAGAGCAACCAAGGGAACTGGGTCAACTGCATGCATGTCTGTTATGTCCCTGGCACCAGGTTCATGGTTTTGTTCTCCCATGGCAATGCCATTGACTTAGGCCATATGTGCAGCTTCTACATCAATCTGGGAACCTGAACTAGCTGCAACATCTTCTCCTATGACTACTTTAGATACAGGGGCAGCACAGGTGGGGGAACACCAAGGAAGTCCAGGGTCGCCACGCAGAGGCAGGCAGTGGCAAACCCACCTCCATTTGTCATCTGCCCTGACCAGGATGGTCCCGGCTAGCCAGATCCCATCAGACCTGAGAAGCTAAGCAGGCAGCAGCCCTTGTTAGTCTCTGGGTTGGAGAGCCCCAAGGAAGTCCAGGGACACAACCGATGCTCCCGCTAAGCTGTGGAGTCTTGTTCACAAAAATTCTACTCTGTGAGCTACTGGCATTAAAGTTGTGAGTGAGCCATTTGGCTCCTACATAAATCAGTTTGGAGAGCCAGTTTGGTGTCGTGGTTAAGTGCGCGGACTCTAAACTGGGAGAACCGGGTTTGATTCCCCGCTCCTCCACTTGCACCTGGCT
>NW_015166486.1:70697-75793 GCF_001447785.1 Gekko japonicus | reverse complement strand
TCCCACCCCCTTGTCCTACAGCCCCTGCTCGCAAGCAGAAAGGCGGAGCACGCTTACTTTCCCCTCGGCAAAGCCAGCCGGTCTCCCTCTTCCTTTCTCTCCCCACGTGCAAAGGAAAGGGCAACGTCATCTTTCTGCGCCAAGTGGCGGTGCCTGACTCTCTGGAAGGCACTCTAGCACCATCTAATGGGGAAAGGGAAGAATAGCAAGAGGACCTGAGGAGCGTGGCCGTGTTGGGTTGCGATCCCAGACGTGCTTTACCAGGGAGTAAGCATGCGGTGGCTCAAGTGGTTAAGACGCTGAACTGCAGGCTGTGGAAGGTCGGTAGTTCAGCAGTTCAAGACCCGGGTGCCGCAAGACAGGGTGAGCTCCTGTCTCTAGTTCCAGCTCCTGCCAACCTAGCAGTTCGAAAGCAAGAAATTGCAAGTAGATAAATAGGTACCACTTCGGTGGGAAGGTAACAGCGTTCCGTGCGCCTTGGTGTTTAGTCATGCCGGCCACATGACCACGGAAACGTCTTCAGACAGCGCTGGCTCTTCGGCTTTGAAACGGAGATGAGCACCGCAACCCTAGAGTCGGATTCGACTGGCTTTCGAGCAAGGGAACCTTTACCTTTTAAGCATGCATTATTGAAGGAACAAAGGGCTCTCTTCTGAGTCCATTCGCAGAAGGGTGCCTTGGTAAGTCTGTCGCAGTGAAAGAAGAGTCTGGTAGCAAAGGCTTACAGATTTATTATCAGAACAAAGTTTGGGTTCCGGTGGCACCTTTAAAACCCAAAAAGTTTTATTTTTTAAAAGTATTTTTATTAGTTTATACATAGAAAGGGGGAAAGGGAAAAGAAAGTATACATATTAAAAATCCAATTTAACATTCTGTGTGCAAATCTTCTTAGCTATTATAACCATCTTTCTTGTTATTCATTTAATCTTAATTTCTCAATACTTGTGTTTTAACCAGTCATAAAACGCCCCCCATGGTCCCATAAATTCTTCTTCCATTTCTCCTTTTAATATATTTGTCAATCTGTCAATTTCAGCACATTCCATAATCTTCCTTATAAACTCAGAAAGTGTTGGGATTTTTGATGTCCTCCGTGTCATTGCAAATAAAATTCTGGCTGCTGTTACAACATGTAAAATAAAGTATCTATGGTTCTTATCTAAGTCATCTGGTAAACAGTTTAACAGGAATATCTATGGTTTAAAAGGTATTGTAATGTTCAACACTGACTGTATGTATTCCAATCCAGTATTTATGAACCTTTTTACATGTCCAACCACAAAGTTTTATTCAGGTGCGTGTACACTTCTTCAGATACAGTTTATTATCATGGCCCAAGCTTCTCTGGGCTAGAGAAGGGTTGTGCTAAGTAACACCCTCCAACATCTCTGAGGCAAATAAGGACAGACGGACAAACAGATCCGGGGGGTATAACCGTGTTGGTCTGAAGCAGCAGAACACACGAAAGTTCATACCCAGAATAAAACTTTGGTCTTCAAGGTGCCACTGAACTCAGACGGACAAACAGACTGATGTCCTTCTTCTCATACCAGGAGCAGCTCTTCTGGATCTGATCTAGGCCAGCATCCCACAGTGGCCAGCCTGGTGTACTGGAAAGCCCACAAGGAGCAGACAGCCCCCTCCCCCCCTCCCCCCCTCGTTCATCCCTTGGCAACTGCAAGGAGCAGACAGCCCCCCTCCCCCCCCCCCCCATCGTGCATCCCTTGGCAACTGATGCATTACCTCTGAGGATGGAGGCTCCGCTTAGTCCTTATGGCTACTCGCCTCCAAGGGACTCATTCTTCTGTGCTTCAAGACCGAGTTGCAGTATTGTCGACTCTGACAGGCAGGAGGGGGTCTCTGCCAGAAAGACCTTCCCAAACAACTGTTCCCTGCCATTCTTCAGTGCTACAGAGACAGAACCTGGGACCTTCTGCATGAAAAGCTGCCACCAAGGCAAAATTGGCTTAAACCGAGTCAGACCACCAGTCCATTTAGCTGAACGTTGACTGGCAGCTATTCTCTGGGGTCTCAAACAGGCCTTTTCCCCAACACCCATGATCCTTTACGTGGAAGTGTTGGGGACTGAAACCAGGTCCTGCGTACAAGGCTGGTGTTCTGGGCTACCACAACATAAGGGTCATTACCACAGGAGTCTCCCTATGAGCTAGACCAGGGGTGTCAAACTCATTTGTTAAGAGGGCCGGATCTGACAAAATGAGACCTTGTTGGGCCGGGCCACGTGTGTCATAAAATGTGATGCCAGGTGGCGGAGATATAAACTTTATAAAGGACACAGACACAAAGGGTTTTTTTTAACTTAAAATAAAAACATGCTTAAAACATTAGCACTCTTGCAATATTTTGTTTATTTAATAGTGTCTGATAACTGACACCCCTTGCTCTGAATTATAGCATCAAAATGTCGGTGCTGTCGCAATCTTGAGTATGCTGTTCAGGTGTGTATCTGTAAGCAAACCTACGATGATGCAGGAGCAGCAGAACTGGAAGAAGAAGCAGAAGACAGCCAGTTCCACTGCGTGCCTGATAGAAGCCCTGGGGGTGTGTGGCTTGATCTGGCCCCCGGGCCGCATGTTTGACATTCCTGAACTAGACCATTGATCTATCTAGCACGGTTTCATCTACGCTGATTGGAAGCAGCTCTCCGACAGCCAAATGCCATTCCTAACTCCTTTGACCAAGGCCGTGAGCATTGAATCAGGACCTTCTGCTTGTAAACCACCTCCCTGTGAAGTCTGGTCTAATGAATCTTGGAAGCATTCTTACACCTTGTTGCACCTAGCAGAGAATTACCTCCTCTGGCTGACAGTTGTCCTCCTAGATCTCAGACAAAGAAAGCACTGCTCTTTTGAGATCCGTTTAACTGGAAGGGCTGGGAATTGAACCTGTTGACCTTTAGCATGCCAAGCACATGCTCTAACACTGGGCTATGGACCTTCCCTAATAGGAACGTCTATAGCTGCCTTTTCTCAAATTTAGAGTCCCATGGCACCTTTAAGACCAACAGTGGTTTATTTAAGGTATGAGCTTTCACGTGCATGCAGAGTTTATCAAATACATTGGAATGGAAGTCAAGGTTCAGACTTTCTAGTGTAGCCTAAGGTCCATTCAAATGTATCTGATAAGCTGTGTGCGCACTGATCTCATACCTTGACTAAACCTTTGTTGGTCTTAAAGGTGCCACGGGACTCTCAGTTCGTCGTACTGCTTCAGACCAACACGGCTGACCACCTGGATCTGCCTTTAAGCCAAGTCCATGTAACCCAGTTCTGTCTGCTTGCCTGGCAGTGGCTCTCCAAGACCTCCCTGGTCCTGCTACTGGACGTGCCAGGGACTGAGCCTGGGGCTCTCTGGCATGCAACGCTGGTGATCTTCAATCCTTCTAGCCCACACAGCTGATTTAAAACCCAGTGAAACCAGACGTCCAGTGGAGTCAGTCTTGAGTCAGGGATCGTGTGTCCTGGCACCAGGGTATGGGGCCTCCCTCCCTATATTTATTTATACATTCGATTTATTGAGCCAATTTATTGACCCTATATTTATTTATTTATACATTCGATTTATAAGCCAATTGTACACGGAGGCAGATCTATGGCCTATCGTGTTGCATACAATGTACACACACTCCCATAGTCTAAGGAGCAAATGGGAGGGGCGATCAGGAGGAGAACCCAGGGAGGGATAGCAGCAAGGAGAGTGGGACGAGGACGCAGCAGTCACTGTTGGAGGAGCTGCCTTGAAGGAAAGGAAGAGATCAGGTCTCGTGCATGCTAGAAACAGGGTGGCTGGGGCCAGCACGCCTCTTCCGCAACACTACTGCAAAAGAAGTATGGAGAGCAGAGTGCAGGGAGGTAGATCAGGATGACTGGGAGCCAGTTTGGTGTAGTGGGTAAGAGCGGTGGAATCTCATCTGGAGAACCGGGTTTGATTCCCCACTTCTCCACTCGCAGTCAGCTGGGTGACATTGGGTCAGTCACAAGTTCTCGCAGAGCTCTCTCAGCCCCATCTACCTCACTGCCAATGCTCCCTCTAAGCTGTGGAGTCTTGTGGGCAAAAATTCTACTTTGTGAGCGACTGGCATTAAAGTTGTGAGCAAGCGATTTGGCTCTGGCATAAACTAGTTTGCTCTGGAGCCATCCCTTCCTGAATTTACTGTGCGTTGCTTGAAGGGGGGGGCTCTTGCTTAACTGTGCTAAAGTGCTCACCAGGCCAGGCTGTCTTGATCTCTAATAGGAGGAGGGGAAATAATTTACCTCTCCCACCCACCCCTCAAAATTCCGGATGCCTCTCTCCCATCTTTCACTCCCCCACCCCAACTCAACGCCCTTTCCCTCCTCCTCCTCTGGCCTCCAGAGTATCTGTCACCCCCTCCTCCGCAGCAAGGGCCGCAGGAGGCAGCCGCCCCACCCCCCCACAGGGGGCAAAGGAGAACGGTCCTCCTTTCTGCTCCAGCCGTGCAGGACCCGCTTTAAGGGGGAGGGACCCAAACTCTGTACAACACTCCACATTTCCCATACTTCCTCTCTATCCCCTTCCCCAACAGTCCCCCTTCTCTCAGCTGCTGCGCCCCCCCCCCCCAAGACACTCTCAGGTGGCCTGGCTCCTCCCAGCTCCAAAAGCTCTTTTGTGGGCAGGTGCAGCGAGTTCGAGATTTAGAGCCTGTTTGCTCTCACCTGCATTTACGACGGATCTTTCTGCCACCTGTTCACCGAGTTAGAAACACTCTGCTCGAGATCCTGGGGATCTCCCAGTGTCCCATTCTAATCTGCAATGCTCCCTCTAAGCCGTGGAGTCCTGTGAGCAAGAATTCTACTCTCTGAGCTACCGGCATTACAGTTGTGAGCGAGTGATTTGGCGACTGCACAAATCAGTTTGCTCTGGAGCCGTCCTTCCTGAGCTAAGGCAGAAATCTGTGAGTCAGAGGCTAAAAAACTGTGAGCTAACTCACACTAACTCAGCTCAGAGGGAACACTATCTGCAGACACCCAAATATAGCTCAGAACAAATGGCAGCAAACAATTAAAATTTAAAAAAGAAAATGGGAGGTGCTAAATCCAGTTGGAGGCCCTGACCAG
>NW_015166486.1:39972-70513 GCF_001447785.1 Gekko japonicus | reverse complement strand
TAGGGGGCCCTGGCCCGCCGCCCCCCCCCCCCCCCAACACCTCCATTAATGCAGGAAAAGTGTTAGGAGACGAAAAGCCCGGCTGCTTGTAGAGAGAAGGCAAGCATCATCCCTTTCAGGCCTCTGTAGAAAAAAAATCACACAGGAAAATGACACAAATTTGTAATATTTATATATATATAGATATATATACTTTTTCAATCAAAACACAATTAAATATGGTCTTAAGTACAGGAATACTTGGGCATGAGACAATAAGGTGGTGGTACACAGTACCCAAAAACTGATCCCCAACTCTTGGTCTCTGGCAGACCAATGCCGACTGCCTCACTAGGATCCAGTATTGCCAACAGGGTGGGCGGCTGCTTTGTCCCTCAAGACTTGTGAAATGCCGGAGAGAAATCAAGAGCAATACTACAGGCGGTTTGGGGTGGGGTGGTTTATTTCAATTTTTTTTTTGCATGTCTTCAAAAAAAAACAAACGCAAACAGGCATTTTTAAAAATCCTCCAAACGGGGGAGGGGGGGGAAGGTTTCAAAGAGAAATGAAAGCGCAAGAGAGAAAACGCGGAGTGGACTCCCTCCTGGAGTGCTCTGGACCCTCCGGTTAATCGCCTTTCCCACTGCAGGGGCTGGACAAGGGGAAAGGCTGCTTCAAGTAGGGTGGGGAAATTACCATCAGTCCCAAAAGGCTGCAAGTTGTCCTATGGGAGGCAGCCGCTCGATGCTTTAAAAACGGCAATTAAAAAAAAAAAACAACGCCTGGGAACAGGTATCGTTCCGGCTCAACAGGAGCAAAGGCAAGGCGCAAAAAAAAAAAAAAAAAAAAAGCCCCCCGGGGGGGGCAGAGAGAGAAATTTCCCTCCTCCCTGCATTTCAGCCCCTTCTGGCATCTGCCCATCACTGGATGAGTCCACTGGGAAACGGCACGTTTCGAAAGCCAGGAGTGAGCAAGACTTCGACACGGGCAGAAGTTCGGTTAATTGCCAGGCGCTTGCAGCCAACTCCTTTGGAGACCAGCACAACCCTGGGAAAAGTCCAGTCTGCGTGAGAGTTCTGAACACTTCAAGTAAGCAGAGACCCAAAACGGCTCCCGGATTTTCAGGACCACACACTGCCAACTGCTCCGCCCTCTCTGGCGGATTAAGGTGCCCTGTGCTCTTCCGGAGGCAGGTTTCCTTTAAAAACCTAAGGTTGTCATAGCTAGGAACCAATGGGGAAAGGGGGGGAACCCCTCTGCTCCCCGGCGGAGACCAAGCTCCTGGTCCAACTCTTTGAAAACCAAGAAGAATCCTTCATCGATGGAGCTGGGGGGGTCTTTGGCCGGCGGTGTGTTTCTTCATTTGGGAAAAATGCCACGTGTACACGGGGAGGGGAAGCAAATGCGAGGCGAGGGAGGGCGGGGGGGGGGGGGGGGGGCTCCCCTCTGTACAATGTTTCTTCTATAGAAGAGGGAGGGCAAGAAATACATTGGCTGTTCCAAGGTAACAGTGCTTGGTTTCCATTGGCCGTGGAAAAAGAGGAGTCAACCAACTGGAGCGAGGAGGAGGTGGGTGAGAAACACAAGCCCACCTCGCCAGAAGTAGACATTTCCCTCTCGCTTGGGGATTCTGAAGATCATCATAGCTAGAAAAAGAAGAAGAGAAGAGATTGGGTTTATACCCCATGGCCCTTCACTACCCAAGGGAGTCTTAGAGCGGCTCACAAACTCCTTTCCCTTCCCCTCCCCACAACAGACACCTGGAGAGGTGGATGGGGCTGAGAGAGCTCTGATAGAAACGGCTCTTTTTCAAGGACAGCTCTTGTCAGAACTATGGCTTCCACAAGGTCATCCAGCAGGTGCAAGTGGAGGAGCGGGGAATCAAACCCGGTTCTCCCAGATTAGAGTCCGCGCACTTAACTTGAGAGCGAAGAGGGGCACTGGCCGGCACCAAGATGGCCAGAAGAAAAGCACAGGGAGGGGGACGACTTCCCGTTTTGCTCCCCGGTGGGCAGCAGGTTGAAGGGGGCTGTGTGTGAACAGATTCACTTCTGGCAAAATACCCCGGAGTGCCGCTTGTGTGCCAAGGCACTCATTTTTGGCCAACTGGCTCCTGGGGTTCTCCCCAAGCCTGCATCTGGGCAGAGAAATGCATCCCAGTGTTCTTCAGCATCATTCGCAAGCTCAAGGCACCGTCTGGAAACAAGCCTCTCCAAAAAGAGGCACGAGAAGGGCTCAGATAATCTTCTAATGCCACGTTGGAAAACTTCTTTGCCCGCAAAGTGTGTGTGTGTGTGTGTGTGTTGGTGGGGGAGACACAGGTGACCCACGCACACACTCTAAACTATACTATAACCTCCCTTGCCTCCCCCGTTCCTGCTGCTTACAGAATTCTAGGATCATAAAGAAGCGGAAAATTTTTCAGGGCACCCTGGGTTCTGGCCCCTGTGTGACGCAGAGTACTGGACTGGATGGGCCACTGGCCTGACCCAGCATGGCTTCTCTGATGTTCTTATGTCGATCCGCTTTTCTTTACCCCATTCACCTCCAGGGTGCCACAAGCAGATGGCCGCGCAAACCTTTCCGTGCCTGCAGAACCGAGAGCTCCGGCCAGGCGTCACCCCAGTGCCACTGGTCAATCAGGCCCCTCTGTAAACCTGCCCCCTCAGTGGGTGGCTCTCTGGCCGGCTGCCGCAGGGATGCAGCGCCCCCCTCCAATGTTCCCTCTAAGCTGTTGAGTCTTGTGAGCAAAAATTCTACTCTGTGAGCTACCGGCATTAACGTTGTGACTGAGCAATTTGGCCGCTGCATAAATTAGTGAGCCATCCTTCCTGAGTGGAGACATAAATGTGTGAGCTGGAAGCTAAAAAACTGTGAGCTAGCTCATACCAACTCAGCTTAGGGGGAGCACTGCCCCCCCCCACTCCCATTACCTTGGTGACCTGTTCCACGGCCGGGCCGGGGCGGGCCTGCTGCATGACGTCGTTGACGATCATCTTTGCTATTCTCCAGGCCATCTCTTCTTGGGCCTAAGGCAGACAAGGGGCCATCAGCAGAGGCGGCCGTCAAGCGCCAACAGGCCAGCCAGAGGCGGGCGGGGGAGGGAGGGGGGGGAGGGAAGAGACACAGAGCCACAGCTGCCCACTGGCTGCAGCCTTCACACACCGGCCAGCCACTCCGGCCTCCACACCCCTGCAAAGAAGCATCCGAACTCATGGAGCAGAATTAGGGTCTCAGTGATGGCCATCTTGTTGGCAAAACTGACTCCACCTATGGGGCCTGGGTGCCCTGGATGGCCCGGAGCCTTCTGGCTCACGTAAAACGTGGCTCAGAGTCCAGCTCAAGCCCTCTTTGGCTTCTGGACTGCAGGCGTCAGCAGGCAGCCTACCTCGTCCGTGTTTCCTTGCACCCATTTCTTCATCGCTTGTGAAAACATGGACCCTGGAGGGAGGGGAGAGAGAAAGGTCCATGTTAGCCAAGGACCACCGCTTGGGGGACCAGCGGCGCGATCTTCTGGGCTAACCAGAGAAGGGTTCTGACGGCCATTAACGTGCACGGCTCGAGAGGGAAGGGACCCTGCAGTTCCAGTGGAGGATGAGAAGCCTGCCGCCAAAGACTGCGGCTTCTGACTTCTGTCGAGAGCACCAGTGTCAGCCCTGCTCGCTCCGCCTTTCCCTGGCAACGTGCCCCTCTCTCCGCCCAGGCCCCCCTCGCCCCTGCCCTGCTGAGCATTCTGTGCAGGCGGCCTCCTTTCCGAGGCCCTGTGCCTGTCTAGGAGCAGAGCTCCCCTGCCCTTCTGTGGCATGAGGGGCACCTCAGCCCCTCACTCCGTGCCAGACTTCCTCCCTGCCACCACCAACCAATGCCCTTGGCATGTTGCCATGAGGGCAGCCTTATCAGCCACAAGACCCAGTCGCAAAGCCTCCTTGCTTAGGGGCAGTCTATCAGGTGTTTGGGACTAACAGAACCCTGCTCGCACCTGCACCTGGCGGGGAGCTGTTTGGCTGTCCGCACCTAGCCTGGCAGCTCTTTGCCGAGCACGGCTGTGAGACGACCTCCTGCCTCCCATTTCACACCCTGCCCTGAGCAATCTGCCGGCTCTTCCAAGCACCCTTTCTACCACCCCCACCATCCCCCGCTACTGAGTGGAGTGGCCTGACTGTGGTCAGGCGTGGAGGCCTTTTCTGACAGGGTGAGGGTGGACAGGGCTTGAGGCAGGGGAGACCGGGACGGAATCCCACTTGGACAGGTGGTCCCGACTCCTCGGTGAGCGCTCAGGGTGGGGTGGGGGGGGAAGCCAACCTTTGGACTTCTTGACGTTGGGCTCCGGTTCGGACTCTCTGATGAACTGGCCCAGGTTGCTGACTCGCCCAAAGGACATCTTCCTGCAGTGAGGAGTCCGCAGATAAAGAGGCCACCACAGAAAACAGACCACCCCGCACAGGAGGGGGAGCGCTCAGTAAGGAGCTTCACATCTGGAAGTTCCCCCTCCAGCTTTTCAGAAGCTTGCAGAACACTTGGGGGGGGGGGATATTTCTACAGCAGCCACATGACAAAAATCCCTCCAAGGGCCACTTCACATTATGATTTACCCAAAGGAGATGCATCAGCGGAGAGAAGCCACTTGAAAGGGTCGGTTAAACTCAGCCTTTCCTGCAACTCGTCCTATCAGACCCTCTTCCTCCCCCCCCCTTCTCCTCTACTAGCTCCGTGGAGTGGATAAATGGTACCAGGGTTACCCCTCCCCTCTCTGCATCTCTCCGTCTCCCACTGCCTGCCTGGGCACCAGCCAGGTCCCTCCCCTCTCCCATTTCTGATCTGTTCCTTCGTTCCTCCTCACTCCGATCCTCTGCTCCTCCGAGCCTTTTGCTCTCCCAGCGATTTCACACACTGAGGAAACCTCTGAACCCAGGGAGAGAAGGAGCAATGCTGGCATCTCCACTCCGCACGGCCTTCTGGCCCCAGAGACGTTTGCACTAAGCTGGGAAGGGGGACGACACCCTATCTGGAACTCCCCCAGGGGTCACACACAGGGAAGGAGGGAGGGCCTTATGCTGTACAGCCACAAGTCTAGAGTTGGGTTTCATACCCCACGTTTCTCTACCCCAAGGCGTCTCAGAGCGGCTTACAATCACCTCCCCCTCCTCCCCCCACCAACAGGCGCCTTGTGAGGCAGGTGGGGCAGAGAGAGTCCTGAGAGGACTGGGACTGACCCAAGGTCACCCGGCAGGCTTCATGGGGAGGAGGAGTGGGGAATCGAACCCAGTTCTCCAGATTAGAATCCACTGCTCATCACCGTGACACCACACTGGCTGGCCCCACGGCAGACACCCTGTGAGGCAGGCGGGGTGGAGAGAGTCCTGAGAGGACTGGGACTGGCTCGAGGTTACCCGGCAGGCTTTGCGGGGAGGAGTGAGGAAGCAAAACCAGCTCTCCGGATTAGAGTCCACCACTCTTAAGCTGGCTCTCCATCATACACTCCACTCACTACACTACCCCACACTTGCTCTCTCTGGGTGCTGGGAAGACCAGTGGAGCTTGGGGCCCCCTGAGGGAAGTGACCGAGACACCAAAGGGACCCAAACCCTCTTGCCTTGGAGCCCCCCAGCCCAAGTCCCAAGACTGCTGGGGACTGCAAAAGATGTTTCACTGTGCCACCCGCTTGCACCGCTCTCCGGAGGAACCTTACCCGGCGTAGGTCCGTTGATACAAGGACTCCGGATCCAGGCTTGCCGCGTCTACAATTATTGCTTCATCAAAGTTTTTCAGGATTTTTATGTTAGCCGTTTTGAGATTGGGCTGTAACAGAAATTCCAGATCCGGGGGATCAGGCGGAGGAGGAGCAAGAGGGGAGAGGACCTGAAGGCAGCAGACGTTCCGTGTGGTCCGCCCGTGAGCAGCAGACCAATGGCTGGGGGACGTCTGCTCAGGTGGATGCCACTGGTCACCTGCTGGCAGAAGGCTCTTTGGCCAGCCTTGCCGCCAGAGACACACGCTGCAGCGGGCAACCCTCCGGCCCACCCAAACAGAGCACAGGCCCTTCCGGTCTCCATGATGCGAGCTCCGGGGTGGGATTTTCCAGTGGTGGGGGGCTGGCGCGGCCAGACTGCAGACTCTCTGCCTGTCCCTGGGCTGGATCCGGACTGAATTTTCTATCGGCACAACAGCAGGTTCCTGCCTTTCCCATCCTGAACGCCATTAAATGACGCTCCTGGGGGGACAAGGGACCCGGAAGGACTATGGGGGGGGGGTGACAACAGGAAGTGGAGTGGATGGGGGTGGCCGGTGAAGCCAGGACCCAGCCACGTGTTTCGCGTGACTGGAGAAGCAGAGCAGCTGGCCAAGAGGAGAATCCCAACTGAAGTTCTATCCAGTGACCCCTGACGGCTCTCCGGGGGTCCCTGAACCATCACTCTGTGCCGGGGGTGCCCGAGGGCGCCATAGTTCCCGCTGCCACCTTTCCTGGTACCCACGAAGGGCTTTTAGGCAGGGGGTTTTTTTTGTAGCAGGAACTCCTTTGCCTATTAGGCGACACCCCCCCTAATGTAGCCAATCCCCCAAGAGCTTACAGAGCTCTTCTTACAGGGGCTACTGTAAGCTCTTGGAGAATTGGCTACATTAGGGGTGTGTCGCCTAATAGGCAAAGGAGTTCCTGCTACAAAAAGAGCCCTGCTAGACAGTGGGTGGGGCCAGCAAGGCTTCGGATTGGCTTTGCAGATCTTTAAAAAATGATGTTTTTCAGCAGCCAGGCCTCTGATTGGCCACTGAAGGGCTGAACAGCTGGGCAGATTTTAAAAAAATGTTGCTTTGGCAGCAGCTGCCAACACGGCACAAGGATCTTCACCGTGTGGCTGAAGAAAAGCCGCTGGAGCTATTTTGTGGCCGGCTCCACCCCGAGGCCGCTGCTTTGTGGCTGCGCCCACCACCCTGTGTCAGAATCCGCCATGTGCCTGCTGGCTCAAAAAAGCGGGGGACCCCGCCGCCAATGAGCCCCCCCCCATGAGCCACAGTCTCCTTGCTTCTCCCCCTTCCACTTCACCTCTGCCCTCCAAGATCTTCCACCGACAGGAATGTGAGCCAAAGCAACTAACCATGGTGGAGGAGGAGAAGAAGAGGTTGGATTTATACCCCGCCCTTCACTCAGAGTCTCAGAGCGGCTCACAGACTCCTTCCCCTCCCCCTCCCCACAACAGACACCCTGTGAGGTAGGTGGGGCCGAGAGAGCTCTTTCGAGGACTGCTCTTTTTCAAGGACAGCTCTGACAGAACTATGGCTTGCCCAAGGTCATCTGGCAGCTGCAAGTGGAGGAGTGGGCAATCAAGCCCGGTTCTCCCAGATCAGAGTCCGCGCACTTCACCACTACACCAAACTGGAGGAGGAAGAGGAAGGGCTAGCTCTGAAAGAAGAACCCATCGGGCCAAGTGACCCCGAGCCATCTTGTACCATGAGACCGAGGGAGGGGCCACGCACCTGGGAAGAAGAAGAAGTGCTGTCCATGGAACCGGAGTGAGAGTCACTGTATGGGGTGCTGCCGGGGCCATGAGCAGCTGGTGCGATGCCTCCGCCTGCAGACTCGTCTCGGACCGAGTTGATGAGGTCATTCAAGTATTTGTAGTAAAGGTTGCTGGACAGGAAGCCGGGCAGGAACACCTGGAAAGAGGCCGGGGGGAGAAATGGGGCACGGAGGCACCACGGGGCTGCCTGCAGAGCTCCAGCACGGGGGCAGCAGGTGGAGTGCGGGCCCAGGACCGGGGAGGCCAACTCCGTACCTTCTCCATGGTTGTCCAGGCTTGCCGCAATGGAGTGGTGAAGCAGTTGGGGAGAGGCCCGCCTTCCCTGCAGATATTGGATTCTATTTCCAGTCGTACGGAGTCATCGAAACCAAGGGGGTGGGTGGCCTGGAGGGAGAAGTATCTGCAGCAGCACAGAGGAAGGGGGTTGGGGGGGGAGAGACACACACAGAAGTCAGAAGCAGGCCCAGAGAGACCAAGCCTGGCCCCCTCCGGTTGCCTTCATCAAACTCTCGGGGTGGGGGTGTTGTGTCACTCAGACTGAGGGGACAGGAGGAGGAGGACTAGGTCTTCCCGCCGCCTACCCCACCAGCAACGTCTCTCTCAGAAGAGCTTCACAGAGGCGCTGACAAATCTAAACATCCCTGCTTCTTTTTTTCCTCCTGTTTGCCCCATTATCCCTTTGGCCCTAGGGTCTTAACCAGGCTGTAAAGGCAACGGACTTGCCCCCTAAAACGACAGACACATGCTGATGTTCTCGGGCAGCTGGATCAGTGCCCTGTCCCAATCTCAGGTTAGCAGTCCTGGTTTCGCCGCAAGGAATGCTGGGAACGGTGGCTCTTGGGAGGAATAGCTCTCAAAAAACTCCCAGCGTCCCCAGTCAAAGGACTGTAACTCCCATGGTTCTTTGGAGGAAGGGAAAGGTCTAAAGAGGTAGGGTACCAATGATCCAAACACACATTTTAAGAGAGGAATCAGAATTCAGGCACGCCTGTTAAAACCGGCTGTTGATCCGGAGGAAGCAGGACCACTCTGGGGCAGGGGCACAACTCCCCGCCCATTTTTAAAAAATGCAACGAAGCTCCTTGCTTTGTCACTCAATGGTTCTTTAGAAAAAGCTCCAGGGCAGATGTAGTCAAGCCCCTCTAGCTCCCAAGCCCTGCGTGTAACGGACACTTCTAAAAAGGGAGAAGGCAAAAGGAAGAGGGGAGGCAGACTTCTCAGGGCAACGTGATGTTCAGGGTGGCCTCTGCTCCCCATCAACTCCAGAGGTCACTTCCTGCAGGAGCGCACGGCCCCCTGCTCCCAGCAGCCCTCAGTCGGGACACGAGGAGCAAGAAAGCACCCAGGGAAGTTGGGAGCCCCCCCCCCCCCCCCGGGCCGCCTTCAGGTACAAGCTCTCCCTCCTCTGTGAGGACATCTGCATGTTCCCCGCCCCCAATAGCTAGCAATCCAAAACTGTCCAGTGGAGCCTGAGCGGTGGGTGTTGCCTTCTGACACACTTCCGGTGATGTCAGGGGGTGTTATGCTAATGAGTTATGCTAATGAGCTCCTGCACCTCTTTTTCTACGGAATGACCCCTGCTCAACTCTATCACTGAATCAACGCCATACATCTGGCTGGCTTTGGGCACTTGACACACACGGCAGCTCTGAGGAACCACCAATGAAACGGGCCAGTGCAGTGATCCTCCCACCCACACGGCCCAGGGACTCCTCTTCCCACTCTCTGCAGGCACAGCTGGGAAGGGCGGGTGCTGCTTCCGCCTTACAGGGACGTATTCGCAGGCAGCTGAATCAGTGCCCTGTCCCAGGCTCAGGTCAGCAGTCCTGGTTTCACCCCAAGGAATGGCGGGAACCGTGGTTCTTGAAAGAAATAAGAGCTCCCAGAAAACTCTCAGCATCCCCATTCAAAGGATTGTAACACCCAGAAGAAGAGTTGGTTTTTATACCCCACCCTTCACTACCTGAAGGAGTCTCAGAGAGGCTTACAATCGCCTTCCCTTCCTCTCCCCACAACAGACATCCTGTGGGGTAGGTGAGGCTGAGAGAGCTCTGAGAGAACTGGGACTGGCCCAAGGTCACCCAGCTGGCTGCACGTGGAGGAGTGGGGAATCAAAAGTGGTTCTCTAGATGAGAGTCTGTCGCTCTTGGCCACTACACCAAACTGGCTCTGGTCCCGCCTGTCAAAGAGAGTCCCTCTGCCTGCCCAACCCGGGCTAGGAGTTCTCTTCGCCAAGAGGCTGGCTAGCTACAATTACAACGGGGGTCAAAGGCACCTGTATACCTTTAACCAGGTAGTGCTGCCACCAGTCTTTTTGTGTCTCTCCAGTCAAGAGCCCAAGGACAGACTCTTGACCTTACTGGGCTGAACTAGGGAATCCTCTCTGCGAGGTTGGCTCACAGCAGGAGACCCACACATTATTCTGGAGGTAGTAACTGTCAGTCTTAGGCACCAGATAACTTACTGCGGCAGTGGAGACAGAAACCAGAATTGGTGAATGAAATATATATACTTAAGTGCAGAGTATTTATTACAAGAGGTGCAAATTACTTAAAGTCATAATGTGGGGAATAAAACAGGAAAGCTAAAGATGAATACACCAGAGCCTTGCTTCTCAAAGACAAGATGTCACCCATTCAGTTCTGGGTCCAAATGTACTCCGTCTCCAGAGTCCCAAGAGTCAGGCTGGTTGGCTTCAGCAGCCAGAGATTCCAAGGTGGCCGAAAGATGAACAAGACAGAGTTACACGTCAGCTTCGCATGCAACACCATCGTGCCCCCCGAATAGGAGTGAAGGTAACTTAAAGCTTGCTGCGAGCAGGACTAGATCCTTTTCAATGGCGGCCCCTACCTGGTGGAACGAGCTCCCGGAGGAGATCAGGGCCCTGCGGAACCTTATGCAGTTCCACAGGGCCTGCAGGACGGAGCTCTTCTGCCAGGCTTTTGCATAGGGGCTGCCGCTGCCACCACCACCAATGGTAGCGATACCATCGGGATTAGGAATCGCCCTTGGAAGTTCCGCCATAAATTGCATGGCACTGACAATGTGGGATTGGCTCGAACTATCTGCTGGACAGTGCCACCCCAATGGGGAGGATTGAGGACGCCGTCAAAACCACTCAAGACCGCCTTGTTTACAGAAAGCACTTTATTATTGTTATTGTTATTAGTATTCATGATTTTACTGTTTTATCTGGTTTTATGTATGGGCTCATGCCCCTTGTAAGCCGCCCTGAGCCCGCTCGCAGGGAGGGCGGGGTAAAAATGCCAAAATAAATAAATAAATAATTTATTGTCTGAACCCCAGACTGGGTGCTAGGCCTGGGGCACCAATCAGGGTTCAAGCAATGTCTTCCAGATACAAGGAGGCCAATCAAGGAAAGGGTGATATCACTGGTTTCTGATTGGTCTCTCTGGTCATGTCAGAAGAGCAGGTGATGTGATCTGCAGTTTCGCAGCACCAGTTCCTTCCCACAGGACTTAATTGCTTTGGGATGTTAACAAGCCGAGGCCGCGGAAGAACACCTTATCTTGCAGGTGCAGAGATAGGCACTCTTCCCCGGCACGTCTGTGTGAACTAGGGAGACTGAAGAGCAACATTTTTAACGAGAAGCAGGCCACTGCCCGGTTGAACCAAACATTTAAAGCAGACTCCATTTTGAGTGAGCCAAAGTTCCTGACACCGCCTTACGGGGAAGTCGGGGTCAGGGCCCAGGTCCAGTGTTCCCTCTAAGCTGAGTTAGCGTGAGCTAGCTCACGGTTTCTTAGCCTCCGGCTTACAGATTTTTGTCTTGGCTCAGGAAGGATGGCTCCGGAGCAAACTCATTTATGCATTCGCCAAATTGCTCTCTCACAACTTTAATGCCAGCGGCTCACAAAGTAGAATTTTTGCTCACAAGACTCCACAGCTTAGAGGGAGCATTACCCAGGTCTGCAGGCAGCTCCATTTCATCCCTCCCTATGGAGGTCGGGGAAGTAAAAACAAGCTCCCCCTCCCCCCCAACCTTCTCTCACAACTTAAATAAAAGGACAAGCTGAGCTAGTTGTGAAGTTTCTGACTGCTCCCCTTTCAATTCTTTCACGTGCAACTGACAAAGGGAGTTGTGGCTCTCGGGAGCTTCCACCCAGGAACTCCCGTTGGTCTCCACGCTGCTCCCGGACTTGGATCTAACGGTTCTGTACACCGTGCTGGCAATTCACTGAAGCGCTGATTCCCTGCCGTCCACTGGGCTAAGATGTCAGGGTGCCGCACGGCAGGTGTTGAGCACGGATGAGGGTGGGGGTGGGGGTAAAGGAAGAGCCACTCACCTATCGTATAAAATCATGGCGTCGTTCTGTGCCTCTTGCCCATCGTACTGGCCCTTCTTGGCAGCCAGCTGAGACTGGAAGTTATCCGCCGCCAGCCAGAACTGCAAGATATTGACTGCATCTTCCTTCTCCATGTACTGGGAAGCAGAATTAGGAAGTGATTGAGAAGGTTTCTCTTTAGCGCTTCCAGAGGAGTCTAAAGAACCGGGGGGGGGGGGGGGCTTGCCAATTCCAAAGGGAGTTCCTGATTCACACAGTGTGCATGACTGACTGTGGAACTCACTGCCACAGGACAGAATGACAGCCAAGATGGCTTTTAGAGGAGACCGGACGACTTTGAGAAAGACAGCTCGGGGTGTGAACACAGAACCTCTGTGTCCGAAGGCAGCACTCCTTTGAATGGCAGTTCCTTGGGGAGGGGGAGGTTCTGGCCTTTATACTTCTGCTTCTGGGGCACCTGGCTGGGGCACTGTGGGAAACAAGACGGTAGACAGGATGGAGCCTGATCCAGCACAGTCTTGACTAAGGGCCAGGGCCACAGGGGATCGTGGAATGGCTATCAAGCGGGATCTGCGCTACTGAAGGTGGCCCTTTGCCAGAGACAGCCAGTGTGGCCCTCGGGAGGACAGCCTACCGCACAGCGCCCAGAAGTGCAGGAAATGCTGCAGAAACTGGACACCCACAGAACCCACCAGAGATGCTGCCCAACAGCTCTCAGTAGAGGTAGGGGAAGAAAAACCCCATAGGGAGGGGGAAGAAGGAGGAAATCCCCCCCCCCAAACCCTTTTCTCATCAGCGGCTTAAACCCATGACGAGAATGCTTCTACTATAAATACACCCGACGGCTCTGCAGAATCTCTCAAGCGGCTACTGCTCGGCCATGTATCTGAAATGGCTGCTTCTCAGCAGGGTTCGTTGGGTGGCAGGGATTTTGTTCTTTGCTATTTCAGGCAGTTTTCACAACTTCTCTCACAAGTCTACAAAGATCCCATGGTGGGTGCAGGGGAGGGGAGCGGAGGGTGCTAAGAAATGCAACATCGTCCCTCGCAGTGTGATCTTTGGCGCTGGGGGTTGGGGAGAGGCAGAAGCGAGTGCGCGCGCTTGAGGACCGCCGCCAATCAGTCAATCGGTGCCCTCAGGAAGAGCCCTCCCGGGGACACAGAGGCTCCCTCAGTCTTCGTCGCGTCTGCAGAATGGGAACAAGGGTTTTCTTCCTCCCTTGGGAAGGCAAGCCCACTCTGCCTGTCCCTTTCCCACTTGTACGCAGAGCAGGAAAAGGAAGGCCCTCACCTCAGAGAAGTAGAAGAGCGCTGATTCACAGAAGAGGATATCCGCCAGGTAAACGGTCCCGCTGGTCAGCACCTCGATCTGGTATTTACAGAAATGGTGGCAGCGCAGAAATTCACAAAATTACCAAAAGGTGCTGCAGGGGGGGGGGGGGGACAGAAGAGTTTTGCAAAAAGGGAGAGCCATTTGAGGGCTCCCCTTCCATGGCCCAGGCTGGCCCAATCTCATCAGGTCTCAGAAGCGAAGCAGGGCTGGCCCTGGGGTGAAGAGGCCCTTTGCCTTCTCTTTCGCAGAAGCACGTGTCCTTGGAAGGGAGACCACGAAGGAAGTCCAGGGTTGTTATGCAGAGGGGCAGGCAAGGGCAAACCGCCTCTGCTCGTCTCTTGGCTTGGAACCCCCCACAGGATTGCCATAAATCAGCTCTCACTACCACCACCACCACCACCAAGGGAGGCTGATATGAAAAGGCAGCAGAGACGGCCCACCTTGTACTCGAGGCACAGCTAAATGCCAGGATCTACACTATCAAGTGTATCCTGGAGCAGGTGCAGGAGATGGTGTATTGGTCAGGCCACACCTGGAGTGCTGTGTGCAGTTCTGGAGGCCTCACTTCAGAAAGGATGTGGACGGAATGGAGCGGGTGCAGAGGAGAGCGACGGGGATGATGGGGCCCCCGGAGACCAAGCCCTGCGAGGAAAGGCTGAGGGACTTGGGAAGGTTCAGTCTGGAGAAGAGGAGGTTGAAGGGGGACAGGATTGCTCTCTTTTAAGTATCTGAAGGGCTGCCACTTAGAGGAGGGCAGGGAGCCGCTCCTGTCGGCAGCAGAGGAGAGGACTCGCAATAATGGGTTGAAATTAAGGGCGGGAAGGCCCCGGCTGGGTATTAGGAAAAACCTTTTTACAGTAAGAGTTGTTCAGCAGTGGAATCGGCTGCCTGGGGAGGGGGTGAGCTCCCCCTCACTGGCAGGCTTTAAGCAGCGGCTGGACAAACGCTGGTCAGGGATGCTCCAGGCTGATCCTGCATTCAGCAGGGGGTTGGACAGCATGGCCTGTCTGGCCCCTTCCAACTCTGTGATTCTATGAATGGAATCCAGACCATAATCTGGACTCGGGGGGGGGGGATTACTAAACAGGCAGGCAGTCTTAGCGGGAACAGGTCAGAGTGAGTCATGTGATATTGCCTGATTGCCCCTAATAACGCTCCCCAACCCCAAGGGGTTCAACTTACTCTTGTTCCATAGCATTAAACACTATCAACTGTGCCATGACGAAGCAGTTGGGGTCCACCTGTCCGTCTTCCCCACAAATCTTTGCTGTAAAGGTGCCAGATCAAATGATACAGTTAGCACAAAGATGCCTTCAAATCAATAAGCAGCAGCAACTTATGGGAAGAAGAAAAAACAAACTGTGGCTGCTCTGAAAGGGGAGAAGTGGAAAGAGAACAGGATTCCCTGAGGGCAAAGTGCAGACCTCAAACTCCTCAAAATCCACCCGATGATCATGGCTTTCCCCAGAGAATTCCGGGGGGGGGGGGGACACATCTGCTGCCCTGGTATTGCTGTCTGCCACCATCCCAAAAGGGCAACAGAGGAAATCCCGGGAAGGTGTGTGCGCGACATTTTGTGCACTTGGACAAGCTGGCTCTCCCCGCTTACCCACAATGTCGCTCCTCATCATCTCTGTAATCGGTATTGGTTTAGCAGCATCTGGAGAAATATATTTGGTAAAAATAGTAACTGCATCCTGCTCTATACCTAGAAAGAGAGAGAGAGAAGTGGAGACGTGAATGCTGAGCCCAGCTAGGCGGCATGATAAGAAACGAGAAACAAATGTGCCAGTGACCAGTTTTTTAGAAAGGAAATCACCTGAGCCAGCAACCCCCGAGGGGAGGAAGTGCTTGTGGGCGGAAGGACCGCAAATCCCCAAGAGGATTTGGTGATTCTTGAATGGCAGCCCCACCCTCCTCCTGCCGGCATGACAGACGGCTTCTGAAAGTGAAGGGCCTCTCAAGGGCGGTTGGTGAGCTCCTTCCATGCCCCAATCAAGCCCCGGTATGGGTGGCTGAAGAGAAAACACATCCCCCCCCCGCTCTGTTACCCTCCTTTCCATCTTCCTGCCCACACTCTGGATCACATGTTACACTCCATGCCCCTTGGGGCAGGAATTATGATTATTTTTTCTTGTTACTCTACAGCAGTGCCCCATGTACACTGGCGAGCCGACAGAAATCCCAGGAAATGGAGGGGGGGAGCGGCTGTTGAGAGAGAAGGGTCCGATCCCCAGGATGCACCTCTTTATCGCTCATGTACTGGGAAGGTGATGAAGAACGGGACAGAGACAAAAAGCCACCAACGTGGAATCGCTAGAAGCAGGACAGAGAGGGCCTGGTTCGAGCAGCACTTTACAAATGAGCTGTAGCTCTTGAAATTGAAAAGAAAAATGGGAAGAAGAGCTAAGAAGAGCTCACTTCACACAGCCTTGCAACACCGCCTCTGATCTATATTGCAAGAATCCTGTTACATGAGCTGGGAAAATGCACTTTGTCTTCTCTTCCGTGTAAACACAGGGCCTTTCAGGCTGCACAAGGCAGCCTCCCCCTCTTCATGGAACCCCACGCCCTCCATTTGGCCCTAGGATCAGAAGAGCCCTAAAACAGAGCCTAAATGAGCAGCCTCAGAGGACCTTAACCAGATAAGGGCATTCAAGCTGCAGACACCACACTAAGAGTGTGCGCACACACACAAAAAAAATCTCAGCATTTTTCAGGTGTGGGTATATTGAACCTGAAAAATATCGGTATTTCCCAATATTACCAAATCCCACATATCGGTATGGTATTGGAATTCAGGAAATATTCAGGATTGCCGGATTATTTTTTTTTGGCTCCATTATACACTATGGGGACCATTACAGTCAATGGTCCCCATAGGCGATAGTGGAGAATCGAGCTGGGGGTATCTGGGGCAGCTGTTTTTTGAGGTAGAGGCACCAAATTTGCAGCATAGCTGCTGGTGCCTCTCCTCAACTCCCGCTCTTCAAGTGTCAAAAAGATGGGAGCAGGGGTCCAATTCGATGAGCCCCAGAAGGTGCCCTCCATTGTTTCCAATGGAGGGGGGAACGGCACTTAAAAGGAATGTTGTCCCTTTAAATGCCTTTTGCAAGCTGCATTGTGAGTGAACTCCGAAGCAGCGAAACAAAGTTTGAGTCCAGTGGCACCTTTAAGTGGCACCCGGAAGCATAGTTCCCTCTAAGCTTCACTAGGGGGTGCTGGTGCACAGCATTTTAACAGGCAGCTCAGGGAATTTCTGCTTCAGCCCATACTGTTTCAGCCCATTGTAACAAAGGACGATGGGGGGGGGGTACCTCCTTCTGGGGCTCATAGAATTGGACTCCATGGTCCAATCTTTTTGAAACTTGGGTAAGTTTTTGAGGAGAGGCACCAGCAGCTATTCTGCAAATTTGGTGCCTCTACCTAAAAAAAACCCAGCCTTCCTCAGAGCCCCAGATCTATTCTCCATTATAGCCTATGGGGCCCATTGACTATAATGGTCCCCATACACTACAATGAAGCGGGGGGGGGTTGCACACCCCTTTTATGCTTTTCAATATGATTTGTAAGCTGACTTGACCCACAAGGGAAAGTGGGATATAAATATCTGAAGAAATAAGTAGTTTGGGCAGCTTGATGACATTTAAGCAACTTCCCGTTTTTTAGGTTAGGCAGGATTCTGACAGTGATTGTTCCTGAAAAAGTCAGCAGTGACTCATGAAAGCTCCTACCCTGCCACATATTTTGTTAGTCTTTAAGGTGCTACTGGACTCTTGCTCTTTTCTACTGTTCCTCCTCTGTTACACTTGACCTGTAATGCTGGTTGTCATATTTCACTAAAAAAACCAAAACACACACAACCCAAAGTAGACTGCAAGAGTTTCCCCCCCCTATAAATGCTGGTATGTTTCTAAGGCTCAACACAGGATGATGGTCTGAGGCCAGGTCTACCAATATAGTGGACTAGGGCAGGTAGACCTGTTCTCCAGAGGCCAGGTCTACCAATATATTTGACTGGGGCGGGTAGACCTCTTCTCCAGAGGACAGGTCTACCAATATAGTGGAAAGGGGTGGGTGAGATTTGACCTGATTCTGTTTTCTCTTATAATGTTTAAATTATTCTTAAAATATCGTTTAAATATGAAATAATTTATTGTGAGATTTTTACAAGGTTATGGAAGTAATCTTCTAAAAAAACCTAATTTACACAATAGTCAAATGTAGACTTACTCACAACTTGCTCACGAGGTAGAATTTCCGTTCACAACACTGTGGAGTTTAGAGGGAACATTGCCCGGAAGGGGAGGTGAACTCCCCGCTTCGGAGTTCACTTGTGGTGCAGCTTGCAAAAGGCATTTAAAGGGTATTCCTTTGGCTCAGTTTATACTGAGTGCGCACCCCTACTCCATACCCATCTCTCAGATAGATTTGTCCAGTGGCTCAGTGACTTGGGAGCTACATGCGGTTCTCTGATATGCCCCCTGTGGCTGTTCTGATGCCATTCCCCAATGTGGCACCCACCACGTTTCAGCAAAGTGGCCAAGGCCATTGTCCAGTGGGGCTTGTAGTTTGCAGGTGGTTCCCACTTTGAGACACCTGCCAGCCACTAGAGGATGGTTAAGTTGTGAGTATCCCTGACCAGCAGAGAATGGGAATAAAGGGCAAAGAGGGGTGTGTGTGTGCGTGCGCGTGTGTGTAAAATCAATCAATCTGTCTGTGTCAAACAGTGACTATTTGGTATTCATTTTTTTATTTCAGTAGAAAAGAAACTATTCTGCCCAGAAACTACCAGCCCTGTTTCTGAGCATTTAAGGCAAGGATCCAAAGAACTACTCAAGGCTCAAATCAGGGGCTTGCAGTTGAAGGATTTATTTTTACTTCTGTCAATGAATTCCTGACAGTCATTTCATATCACAAATTGCTTTTGAAACTCCCCATGACACTGTGTGTGTGTGTGTTTTGTGTTGCCCTGTTTCCGTGTGTGTGTGTGTGGGGGATTGTTCAAGGCCTGCTGGGCTTACAGAACTAATAGCACGGTTCTTTGAATCCTAGCTTTTGTCTTCCAGGCAACAGCCCTTCCACATACACAGAGAACTCAGCAGAATTCCAGTTCCACTCTGAGCAGATGTAAATTCTGCAGAGCAAAAGGCACCCAGGCTGTGGAACAAGAAGTTTTGGACTGTACTCTGAAGGGATATTTGGTAATAAGCCAACATTCTCATCCATTATTATAGTAGCCAATGTATGAATTACATTTAAAAGCTGGCCCTCTCTGCAACTGAAACCACCAATTAAAGAAACAAATCCCCCGGATCACGATCCATCTCTCTGGGGAGCAAATGCGGAGGCAGGATTGCTCAGGGGGCATCCACAGCAAGGGAAAGGCTACTGGAACGAGGCCCCTGGGACCGATTTAGCAAGGCTGTTCTGAGGCCGCTCTCTTGCCCCAAGACCGGCGCGAGCAACAAGGTGCTTCCTCCAATGAGAAGAACATTTCCCATTGGTGTGACATGAGCCGAGCTCCTTTCGAAAGGCTGTGTGAGCCACTAAACCATGTCATCCCTTACCTTTCATAAGTTTTCCTGACAGGTCCTTGAGTGCAAAGGAGGGGCTGTTTCTATTGGGCACAGAGGCTTTGGAAGAGTCGTGAGGTTCATCTGGAACGGGACAGCCCTCTGCCTCAGACGTTCCAAACCCGAGACGGGGTTTGCCGCCTTCTGGGCAAAGCAGCAAACGGTCCCGAAGGCTGCACGTTCGGCCGTTCAGTTTGGCTGCGGAGGGCGTGACGGAGAAAGGCCCATCTGAGCCTGAATCCTCCAGCCGTTCGTCAAGCAACTTGGAGGGAGAAGACGCTGTGTTTTCGTGCTGTTTGACGGAAGGGGAAACCGGCTCGGCCAATGAGCTATGTTTGACAGTGTTCAGGCTGTGTGCTCTTATGCGGGACCACGTGGTCGAGTGGAAACTCTCAGCCTCCAGCCAGAATCGGACCAGATGTTCCATTCGACGCAGTTCCATGAATTGGATAAAATATGGAAGGGCAACACTGTCCCGAAGGACTTGTTCTAATGTCTTTGAAAGGCTGAATTTGGTCTCTTGAGCCTGATAGTCCAGACAGGATCGACCTGAAGGAAGAGAAAAGAAAACTGAAATTTGCCCATTGCGGGAAAAGACTCATGGTTCGATGACACGATCAGCCCCTGCGTTTCTGGCTTAGCTCGAGTGTCAGGGCTCACAAGTTATTTGTTTTTTTAAAGCTGATTCACCACCACCATCTGACAGCCAATTAACTCATTATATCTGGATGGTGGATTTATAATATATGCATTTCTATCCAACAGATAATTTGCAAGTTGCCAAAGCCCTACAAGAGGAGCCTTTTTGAGATGCAGGAAGTGTGAAATGACGAACAAGTGATTATGCAAACTCTAGCCATCGTTAACATTTCCTTTTCCCATTCCCGATTACAGGAACACACTTCACAAAATAAACAGGCCTCTCTTGCTGATTAAAGCCAGAACAATTCAAGCTGCGCTAATCTGCCAAGCAAAGCCTGCAAACATTGAAGACACACCCCGTTACCAAAAGGGGGATCCAACCAAACCAACGCAGAGAAGAGAGCGATGTTTACCAAGGTCTCCAAAGTGAGCGGCCTCCATGTGGCTGGGCTGCTTCTTAAGAGCCGCCGTGCGGCTGCTGGAGGAGTCCATGTTGGCCGAGATGGCATTGATGGCCACATGGCTTGGTCCGGCAGCCTCCAGCAACGCATTGTTTCTGGTGCTTCTCTGGGGGGAATGTACAGGTATTGCAGCTGCTGCAAGAGATGAGGAAATGGGATGTGATTTTTATCAGCACAAAAGGACCTATCCAAACACCTTTCACTCATTTAAACCCATCTGACTAAGCCTCTGAACGTGTCCTGGCTTCTAAAATATAGAACCTGGGGGAAGAGGTGCTTCCTGAGTGGAACATTTCATTGTTGATCCAGGGAGGGTCGCCACAGGTATTTTCAGGAGCTCTGTGAGGACATGTGGTGTCGCCTTACGTGGACCCAAAGCATTGATCCATCTAGCTCATATCTGCCTACTCTGACTGGCAGCTGCCCTGCAATATCTTGGGCAAAGAGACACATTTCCCAAAACTGCAAGCAGAGACCTTTCAATTGGAGAAGCTGGGGATAAGACAGAACCTGGGCCTTCTACATGCCAAGCAGATGCTCTGCAAATACTCATTTTCTGTGCAAGCTGCCCTCCCCACACCCAAGAGGTTAGGCTTCAGGATTATGTTGTCACCTCCTAGGAATAAGGGTCATTATAAAACACAAGCAAGATATTCATGTCTGTGCCGTGGGTGTGGGTGTGTGTTAAGGTCATCAAGCTGCTTCCGACTTATGGCAGCCCTATGAACTGATGGCCTCCAAAACATCCCATTGTTAACGGCCTGGCTCAGGTCGTGCAAACTGGGGGCTGTGGCTTCCTTTATGGAGTCCATCCAGCTCACGTTGATTTAGGTGCCACACTGGTATACCGCCTGTGTGCTAACGCATTCAAGGTGACTTGCAACAGAAAATACCAACTGACTTATGGAACAGATTTACACAAATGGGGTTTTAAAAGCCCGGTAAAAGGATTTTCTAAAAAGCAGAGAGTTATCGTGGGATTACAATGAAGAGGGCAGAACATTTCTCTTTTCCTTATAAATGCAACTACAAGGAAAACATCTGACCGTGCCTTGATTCAAATTTTGCTGGAAGGGGAGAGTCAGAGAACGTAAATTTGGAGGCTGGATCTGGTTGCCAGTTAGCCATTCCCGCCTCGATCCAACTGATGGAAGCTGTTCCCGCTCCAAAGTATGGTGTTGCTGGCTCTTCTACCTTTGCTTACTAAGCGGTATTCTACATAGTATGAACTCTGCTTGGTTTTCCAGGGCAGAAAGACTTTCATTAGAGAACTTGTTTCTAAGGTTTCCACGCTCCCTTCCTCAATGCAAAGCACTATGGGAAATCCAGGGTTCCTCTTTTCAGAATGTGGCAAATAGAGAAGGAACTGTGGCAGCTTTAGCCTCACTGCAATGGTCACGCAGAGCAAGGTTCGCCAGGTGAGAGTAAACAACTGCTATTCCAAGAGGCAGGCACCAGGGCACTCAGTGTACACAATCCTTCACTGAGGCCAGAACAGTTAAAAGATCAACAACATAACTGTGTTTTAATGAGTAGAAAATACTGAGTCATTAAGGCTGCACTAATCAGATTATTACAAGTGCGGAGCCCACAAGGACATGTGGGGTCACTTCATTTCCCCCATATCCCCTTCCCCACACGTTCTCTCCCCCTGGAAGCCCCGTATCTTCTCCCACCTTGCCCTGCTTCTCCTTCCCACTCACCAACAACAACCCTTTCCCACCAACTGGCCAAGTCACACACATTTTGTAGAGGCTACCACTGGGCCTGAGAAAGTTGCGTGGCATCAGATCTTAGCCAACACTACACTTGGGTGAGTTGTGCAAACTGCATGGTAGCAAGTTGCCCAGTGGTTGCTCTTGGGATGGCTCCACTGAGTCCTCTATCCAGGGCAGGGGTGGACTGGAAGACTAAAACAGCCCTAGAATGGGCCCTCCCCCTGGGTTTTATGGACAGAAACCAAGGTTTGAAGGCTGGCAATGCTGTTATGGTTGCCTGGCAACCCTCACAATGGCCACTGAGATCTCAGAGGACACAAATTTCTTAAAGGCACTGCTTCTATTTATTTTATTTAGAATATCTAAGCCTCCTCTTTAGAGTCCTGCTTGAGGTGCCTTACAATGAAAAACCACACTGTTAAAACACAAGCAACTTTTAAAAAATCCATAAACAGTAGACCATTAAAAGTTGATAAGCCTGGGTAAAAAGATGTGTTTTAGATCACTCAATCTCTCTCAAAGTTTTCTGCAAACCAAGGACTTTCTTTCTCAGGTCTGGAGAAAGATCTCTTGTCTGTTCATGGCTCCAGTCTCTAGACTTCAGTATCCACAGACTGGGCCGTATTGAGAATTAGATATGTTGATGATGACAAGCAATTATAGCACAAATGACATTATTCACTTCAGCTGGTTTTCTCCTCCGAGTCCTGAAAGCAAAAACTACAAATGGTAGTAGGAAAATGCCCCTTTCCCTCCACGTACACTACTAGCAGAAAGCAAAAAAAGGCTTGGCAAATGACACAACCTCAGTGAAAGGTACTGTGCAGATAGAGAGCCTGGGTAACTTCCCAATTTTGGCTACACCTTTGAGGATCACAAACACTTCATAGAGGGACTGATGCCAACTCCTCTCAAAACGACAGGAACTTCTGTGCTGGAAAGCAGAAGAAATGTAAGCCCCGATGTGATTCTAAAACTGTAGAAAGCAGGCCTCCTAATGTACAGCTGTTCCTTATGTTACAGATCGGGGATGCCCAACTGATGGCCCAGATCTGGCTGAACAAATTTATGCTGTCCCAAATATTAATGACGGTGTTTTTTTAAATTGTCCATAAAATCATGTTTCCAAGATGTTAAAAATTAAATATTCTGCCCATAACATCAAAGACAGACATAATATGTTTCAGCAGATTTATCTGTGTTTATCCTACTCCTGTGTGTTTTGTTAATCTTGTGTGTCTTTAATTCTTGAGCATTTTAAATTCTGACCACTTCTAGAATGGTCATTTGTGTATTTACATCTGTGTATTAAGTTTGTTAACTGGGACTGTTGTAATTTTTGTCCTTGCAACCTGGTTGCTGTTCTGTTGGCTGCTTTCAGTGGTATAGAAATGTTTAAAATAAATAACTTGAGGTAGGCCTTCTGTCTGGACCTCTGTCAGTGGGGTTTCGAACAGCTTCCAGCAGATGTGGCAAAATACCCTTTAGGACTCTGATAACCTGCCTAGAGGTTAAACTGGCCCCTAAATACAGAGGTGGGTGATCTGCTGCAAAGACAGCCATGCCACTTTTCTCTTTCAGCTCTTCTGAATGGAAGGACCGTTACTTACTTTTAATTGCCTTCGCTTCCGTTGCCTTTTCGTGCTCTTTGCTTTTCACTGCAAAACACAAAAATGGCAATGTTAGGGATCTACTGGGAAGCTACGTGAAATGCCAATGGAAATAAAACGTTAAGGTGCACCAGCTGCCCGTTCCAAAACTCAAAAGGCCTCTGAATGTGAGAAGCTGCTTTATGCTGAGTCCAACCAATGGTAGGAGGGCCTTCGGCTCAGACGTCTTCAGCCTCCTGGCTGCAACCCTGAGGTGGACCGTGGAGCCCTTCCTGCAGTGTCATAGGCTTGAAAGAGGTTCCTTTTGTTTCACTGCCTTTTGGAAGGACCTGCTGAGTAGAAAACAACAGGCCTCTCTTTGCACGCACACTAAGAAAAGCAGCAGAACAAGGTGAAGTCAGCTCAGTGATGATGGGACTCCTTTGTGGCTGTGGCCCTTGGCTCATTTCCCCCCCATGGGACACTTCCTGGTGCTTGGCTTGCACTTCCTGTCCTCAGCTCTTTCGGTCTGCAGGCCAAAGTCCTGGCCTTGACACTGGTGAGGTCATAACTCAGTCCCCTCCTCTTCCTTCACATGCCTGCAGTGGGTCAAAGGCCTGGAAAGGTTGGAAGACTGCTGCTTGAACTACAGATGCCAGGGATTGAATCTGGGGCCTTATGCCATTCAAAGCATGCGTTTGACTACAGAGCTATGGACCTTTCCTTGCCATTGGGAAGAAAGAGAGAAGTGGAGCCAAACAGGCAGGACAGGAATCAAGATAATGAAGAGGTACAATTTGCTACTGATCTGACAGCAACCACACTTTGAAGAATGGCAACTGCCACTTGGCCCTTCCTTGACCTCCATTAATACCATCCGAGAGCCAGTTTGGAGAAGTGGTTAGGAGCGTGGACTCAAATCGGGGAGAACCACGTTTGATTCCCCACTCCTCCACAGGCAGCTGCTGGTGTGACCTTGGGTCAGTCACAAGTTCTCTCAGAGCTTTTCTCTCACAAACAGTTCTTGAAAGAGCTCTCTCAGTCCCACATACCTCACAGGGTGTCTGTTGTGGGAAGAAGAAGGGAAAGGAGATTGTAAGCTGCTTGGAGACTCCTTCGGGTAGTGAGGGGCAGGGTATAAATCCAATCTCTTCTCTTCTCCTTTTACCACTTTAATGCAAGGACAGGGAACTGAAACAGCCCTGCTGCACTACTCTTTGTGGCAAGGGAGAAATAAACAGGGCAGTGCTATTAGGGCAGTGCCTCCTCCGAACCTTGAAGGACAGGAGAAAGAGCATGTGAGAAAAGCCACCTCACTGCCCTGTTTATTTCCCCCAATGGTTGGATACTACATGCAGGCAGGTCATAGTGCAAATGAAATGAAGTTCATAATTTTATACTGTCAACAAAAAAAGTCCTTCCAACAACTAAATATTGAACAAATCCTTTTGCAAACAGAAACTAGATTCATTTACAATTTAAAGACATATCATCCTTATGGTATGAATCAGAGCATGGATTTTACACCTTATATCAATCAATGATAGTTGCCCAAATGAAATCTAAATATGTTGTTCTAAGTGATGGAGTTAAGTGCACTTGTTGCTTCTTGATTCTTGAGCAGTTTTGTATGGTACTACGACCTTTTAGACACTTCGCCTGTGTTGCTGCAGCCTGAAATGGGGTATAAATTAAGGCGTAACACATGGCAGGCTAAGGACCCTTAATCCTCCTTGACTGACCATTCTGGCTTAGTATATGCCAGCTTTTGAGATTGGGGTGAGTTTTCCTTGCAGCTCTGAACTTTTCAAATATTTATATCCTGTATTGCATTCTCACTTGTATATGTTTTGAATTTGCATTCAGTCCCATTACAGCCATGCTTGAATAAGGATTATTCGAAACTGCCTGTCAGGTGTATGAGGGGGAGCAAGTTTGAAGCCACGGGGAGGCTGGGCCAGCAGCTTTGCTTCACCTCACAGGCGGTTGGCCACTCCTGATTTCCTCAACTGTCATTAGCTCTCTGGAGTCCCCTGTAACTGTTGTTTTTTTTTAAACCTCAGAACACTGAGCTCTGCAGCTGACCAGTCAGAGAGTGGGGGGTGCAAGGAGGCAGTAGCCTGGCAGCCGCATAGGAATCAATGGGGGAGCACATTTTACCCCTTTTGACCCCCTTAGGGGATCGAATTTCTAAAACTCCCTTCTTAGTGAGCACCTACGTCATGGTAGGAGCGCTCTCCTCGAATCTGGTGTTTCTAGGTCCAGCAGTTTGGTCTGGGCGTTGATTTTACGGTCAGGGGACTTTCTTTTATATATATAGATGACTGCCTAGTGACTTCATGGCTGAGGTGTGATTTGAACTGGGGGCTTTTGCTTCACCCCCACAGCCACTAGGGCCACACCAGGCCTCATAGAGGGAGCAGCCTTCTTCACTAACAATAACCCTGACGTGTTTTGGCCCTGAGCTGCATTCTTTGAGCGTTTTTTAACACTTTCTGATCAGATCGATGTAGCCTCTCACTCATTGCCCAGTTGGAAACACCAACACATATGCTAAGCAGCATATTACAAAAACTACCCCTGCCTCTGTCACAGGTGAGCACAAGTCAATTACATTTTAAAATGCAAACAAACAAAAAAGGTAATTGCCTCAAAACCACAGGTTACCACAACCATCTAAATGCTAATTTCAGCCACCTGCTGCTTTCAGTCTCCTGCCTAATCAGGAAACCCTTTGGATCTCGACTGCCAGAGGGGTGCCCCCCATCATCTCTGGTAGCAAACAAAAACCAGGAGTGCCGGGAGGGCACCTTACAGGCCACCCCACTGATTGCTGGCAAAGCTTTCACCATCAAAGGCAAGTGGGGCTGCCCTCCACAAAAGGTTGTGCCATGAGGAATGCAAGTCTTTTCCGATGTCCCGAGACTCCTTTCTGTTGTTCTTGAAGAAAAGAAGCTTAATTTTTAATGTTTGGGAGGGGCGTGAAAAGGACACCATTTTTCATTTTGAAGAATGAAGTCCAGAACAAACCTTGGGTAGTAAATCGGCAAAGCTGCTGATTTCCCATCACCTACCCATCTGACTCATGGAAGCTCACATTGAAAGAGATCTTGTTAGGCTTTAAGGTGCCACTGGCATTTTGTTTTTTACCATGACAGACTAACATCACTACACCTTTGCAAAGCTCAGTGTAGTCATTGGGTTAAGGGTCGTAATACCTTCCAAAGCATTTGAAGCCTTTTGCCGTGTTCACTTCATAAGCTGGTACAGACATTTCATCTGACCCAAAGAGAGATGGTCAGCAAGACAGCCCGCTCAAAACAATTCTGCTGCTCCCAACAGCAAGCTCTCCTCTCCCTGTATGTATCATGGGAACATGTCAACCTGTGTTGCTTCATATGACTGGCTGCTGGAGGCCGGGAATCTAACTTGCATGTAAGTGCACAGAGGTTACAGTCCTACCAGGGTAGATTCAGGTGGGTAGCCATGTTGGTCTGAAGCAACAGAACAAAGTTTGAGCATGCACACAAAAGCTTATACCCAGAATTGAACTTTGTTGGTCTTGAAGATGCCACTGGACTCAAACACTAACCCTACCAGGGATTTCATCAGCCTGCCCACCTATACCTGTATGACAGCCATCGATAGCTTGAAGGAACCTACTTTTCTATTGCTTCCCTTCTTGGTTGCATAGAGGGGATTCTTAGGCTTAGACTGAATGCAGTGTAGCCCTTCAGGCTGCAGCTGGTGGATGCCAGTTCTGAGCGTTCCACTGCAAAGACAGGTAGCAGAAAACATTTATTCCCCTTCTCTTTGTTGTGCTTTTTTAAAATTTGCAGAGGAACATTCCAGAAGGCAATTAAAAGCTGTACATTCTACCACCTCGCCATTCCGATCTCCTGCACGTGTTAACCAGGTTTACTCATTGCAGATGACAGCTGAGTGGCTATTCAGAGCCTTGCAATGTGCGTGGAGGGGCAAGAAGTTGACAGGGGCCTGCCCAGCAGCCCCATTTTGAGGTCAGCTCCTCTTAATATCAACAGACTCGTTCACGAGACCAGGCTTAACCATACCAGCCTCTTCCTTATCTATGCCAAATTATTTCCCTGATGTTCTACCTTTCTACATCTGTCAAGCTGGATCATGTACCACTGGCAAACACACAATGATTCTGAGTGAATTGGTCAGGAAAAATAATGTCCCAATAAATCTGTTCATCTTTAATGGTGCTTTCACACATGCTAAATGATGCACTTTCAATCCACTTCAGCAACTGTTTGCAAGTGGATTGTGCCATTTCACACAGCAAAATCCAGTTGCAAAGTGCATTGACAGTGCATTATTTAGTGTGTGTGAAAGTGCCCTAAGATGTGACAAGTTTCTTCATAAATACAAAACACACACACATGCTGTGGATTTTCAGCCATGTTCCTGCACTATTTTGGGAGCCTTAATCTGCGTGCAGTAATATGGCTTTTTGCTGTATACAACAATTTTTCCACTACAAGGGTGTGACACAGTCGTTGAATTCTTAAGCAACTGCATCATCTTGTGAATGACACCAAGTAAAATGGTCAGGTATTTGTTCATTGAATGATACCCTGAATTTTTCACTGGCCCAGTTGAGAGAGCTACAGTCTCCCACTGCAAGAAGAGAGCCTGCTAACGGTGGTAGAAACACAGCCCTTTCCACAGAGCTTTGCATAATTAACTGGTGAGGGCGGACTCGGACACCAAGCGGCTGACGGGGAGGGAGGAGGCAGACCTGGGAAGACAGACTTGCTCAGGCTTTCTGCTCGGAATTCAAAACATTTTCACAATCTAAGTGGTGCTTGAACTAGATGCTCTTCAGGGCTGGGACAACGCATTCCTTCTTCACTTAATAAACTGCCTTTCGCAGGAAGCCAGAATCAGCCGCAATGGTGTGTCTTCTTTAGTATTCCTCTAGTTAGCTGATAGTCTATCTTCAGTCATGAAATGGGGAAAAAAGCCAAAATACAGAGCATCCCTAGCTTGTTCACCTGAGCAAGGTCAGGGGAGGTGAACTGCTCATTCACCAGCAGCTCAGAGCTCCCTTGTATGGGGGTGCTGATGTGTCAAGGGGAAATGCAACTCGTTTGCCACATTCCTTTGTCTGCACAAATATCACTATTGGGCAAGAGAAGCCACAAAAATGGTCTGCCCTAGGTGGCAAAAACAATCGACAGTTCCAAACAGTAGTATCAAAATCCATAAGAGGTTTGGTAAAAGAGAAGCAACGTTCAAGTTTTGCTTAGAGGTTACAGAGGGATGGGCCGTATTTATGAGATTTTCCAAAGCAGTTAATGCAGATTTGAGGCGACCAAACAATGGTGCTCTTCCTGGCAAGCAGAACAACCCTTTTCGGAATGCCTCCAGTCCCAATCCAGTATTTTTTAATGGGAAATGGTCTTGCTTGCACAGGCTGAGGCATTAGCAGTGTGTCAGGCATCCTGCAGCAGGCCCACAATCTGTCAAGTCAGCGCTTCATGTTTTTTGCTAGGGGTCAGCACTTTCATTTTAGAAGCCGGGCAGTTCAGACCTCGATTTAAGCAGCCTGGCCCATTCGTTTCCCTTGTTTTATGGCAGCCATGAAATGCCGGTTGCAACAAAAGGCACTGGAGAAATACTTATGGCCAGGCTCTTGTTAGAGATTCTGACCCATGTAGCTGCAAAAGGGCAATTGTTAACAGCAAGCTGGGAAGGCCCTGGAATTGCCACCTTATATCACAATATTGACTCTGTGCTATGATGAGGCCTGGCTGGCAGTGCACATGGGGACCCCGTTGCTTTTCCCTAGCAGGTGATTCCAAACGGAGAAATGACCACAGACAGGCTGCTTTGGCTTCAGGCAGAAAAACAGTGTGGTGTTGCTGTTCAAGGGCTGTGTCAGGATCTGGGAGACCCAGGTTCGAATCCCCACTCTGCCATGGAAGCTTTATGGGTGACCCTGGACCAGACATTCTTTCTCGCAGCCTAACCGACCTCACAGGGCTATGGTGAGGATGGAACTTCAGAAAGGGAGAATGTTGTGAGCCAATCTGGGTCCCCGCTGGGGAGAAAAGGGTGGTTCATAAAGGTTGCTGGCCCCGGGTTGGGAGATTCCTGGAGATTGGGAGAACGGAGCTTGGGGAGGGTAAGGAACTCAGCAGGATATAATGCCACAGAGTCCATGCCTCAAAGCAGCCCTTTTTTCCAGGGGAAAAGATCTCTGTCATCTGAAGATCAGTTGCGTGCACCTCTGGGTATAAATGACATAAATAGCCCTTTTTTCCAGGGGAAAAGATCTCTGATCTAAAGATCAGTTGCAATTCCGGCCCCACATGGATGCTGACGCCTCTGGGTATAAATGACATAAACAGAAATGAAGGAACGCGACACAGAACTCTGCACAAGACGCAACTCGAACCCACTGCGGAGCTGGGGCCCTCGCCTCTTTCTTCCTCAGCATGGGCTTCCCCAGTACCTAACCAGTCGGTGCCCAACTATGACCCACACTTCCCTGCCATGCCACTCGTGTCATCGTTCCTTGATTACTAACCTGCTGGCAGCAATAAAGGCTTCATGCCACCACCTCTGGCTGCCTGCAGTTCTAGCTACACCTAAATATGTATGCCCGGCTGCCAGCCTCCAGCTGACTGAAACAGAATGTGGAAGGCAGCTGAAGCTTAGCACAGTGACTCTCTCACTCACTGCTGATTTCTCTGATGTTTGTATCCTGCCCTTCCACCAAGGAGGTCAGGTGTACATGATTCTTCCCTTCTTCACTGACGGGGAAAACGTCAGACGTTTCCAGACTTGCAGCTCACACAAGCTGCTCTGATTTTTTAAAGGAACCAACAAACTCTGCATGGTGTGGTGGTTGTTTTTGCTATAGACGAAGAAGCCCACTTCAAAATCACATCCAGATGAGCAAATCCCGCCAGCCACCCCCCTCGACAAGCAGAGATGTAACATTTTCAGAAATTTTGAAGCTGTGGGGAAAACCTGGATCTTTTTCTCCAGAAAGTTTTTTTTAAACGTTTGGGGGAGAAATGAAATATATGCAGCAATTACTTCCTTATAAAATCTAAAGTTGTTTTACAGCTTTAACACCCACTATCACGTAAAATTGTAGTGTTTGGTATGTTTATGCAATTTATGAATGCCTGAGAGTTTTCCACCAGCAAAACTGTGAATATACCCAGCGCCAGAAAGAGATGGCGAGAGCTGCCAACAGCTGCACCCTACGCCGCTTTGGCACACGGGTGTGGCCATCTGAAAGGGACAGAGAAGTGTAAAATATATAAATAAAAATATGTAGTAAACAAAAGTGCATTGTTTAGATAGAAATAGCTCGATACATTCACAACGGGATTAGCAGCACGTTTGGATACAGAGTTAAATTTCATGATCTTAAATATTG
>NW_015166486.1:29234-39957 GCF_001447785.1 Gekko japonicus | reverse complement strand
ACATCATCATGGTATTATATTAACTGGGAACAAAACTGAGCATTTTAAATAATAAATACTATATTTACCCAGAAGGAAGACAACCCTGAATGTAAGACAACCCTTAAAAATGTTACACACACACACACAATATCGGACATGGCTATAGCTTGTATGAGAATGTAAGACAACCCCTCTTTTAAAATGATGGAATACTTGTGAAAAAGCCCGGTCTTGCATTTGAGTACATTCTAGATAGCCTTTAAAATACTGAGTTGGGTCCAAAAGAGTGTTTACCTGGGCACAAACTTTCTGGGAGTCAGGAGCTGGATTTCAAGGGGCATTCGGGGCAGTCCTGGGCGGGGTGGGGTGGAGGTGAGAAGGCTGAATTCCACGGGCAGAAACCCTGGCACCTGCAGAAACACTGTGCTGGATCCAACCCAGCATGTCTGTCTATGGTATACACATGAACTATCATTTTCTAATGTTGCAGACTGACACAGAGAAGCCTCTATGGGTGAGTAAAACTTTGTCTTAGAAAGCATTTCAGACATTCCAAAAATTTCACAGGAGTTTTTTTTAGTCCTTCCCCAAATCTCTGATTATTAGGTGGGGCAGTTGAACAAATCCTCAAGAAAAAGTCTCCTCTCAGCTTTCTTGTTTTTCTCCCCTCTTGGGGCCTTCGCAATTCTACTTTTATGCTATCAATCTGCCACAAATGGCCACCTAATGCTTGCTACTTGCAAATATCTCAGTGGGATTTCCAGCAGAGATACTATTTAGAACTTAAATGCTGTCAATCATTTGAAAACCAGAGGCTGCTGATTGAACCCAGGGGATACAAAGTAGGTCAAGAAAGGTATTTCCTATTGGTGCCATGTTTGGTGTAGGAGTATGCAAACTTCTGAAATCGAGTGAAGTGTTCTTCCGTACGAAGAGCTCTGTGAAACTCCAAAGTTTGCATATGTCTTATCAATATCAGTTGGTCCAATAAAAGATATCAGCCCCCACATACACAGTGTTACCTACTTAATAATCATAAGAGTGTTGGCTCATAACAACTGAATTGTTAAGGTCCTCTATGTCAACAACAACATTAACAGCTAGGGATACTCTGGACACCGATCTCAGCCTTTGTTACCATCTGAACACGACCTACTGGGATGTTACCGCCATCAGCACTTTACCTGTATTTCTAATTGTTATGTTTATATATTTATTTATTTATAAATTCAATTTATAGCCCGCCCTCCCCGTGACGCGGGCTCAGGGCGACTCACAGATAGGTGTAAGCCAACACATAAAAACAGGTTAAAAAGATAAAGGTTCCCTTGCTCGAAAGCCAGTCGAATACGACTCTAGGGTTGCGGTGCTCATCTACGTTTCAAAGCCGAAGAGCCAGCGCTGTCCGAAGACGTTTCCGTGGTCATGTGGCCGGCATGACTAAACACCAAGGCGCACGGAACCCTGTTCCCTTCCCACCGAAAGGGTACCTATTTATCTACTTGCAATTTCTTGCTTTCGAACTGCTAGGTTGGCAGGAGCTGGAAGTAGAGATGGAAGCTCACTCCATCATGTGGCACCCGGGTCTCGAACTGCTGAACTACTGACCTTCCACAGCCTGCAGTTCAGCGTCTTAACCACTTGAGCCACCACAGCTCCTAAAAACAGGTAAAAACCACATAAAATCATTACTACAATGTTACAACATATTTAGTGCTCTAGATGTTCTGAATTTTATGTAGATGTTATGAATTTTATGTAGTTGCACTGTGTCAATGAATCGATGTTTTAATATTTTAACTTTTAATGTAAGCCACCCAGAGCCTGCCTCGGTGGGGAGGGCAGGATATAGAACGAATAAAATAAATAAATAAATAAATCCCATAATACAGATGTGTATTCACAAAAGGCAACTAACATTTCAGAACCTGCGTGGCCTCTTTTGGCTGCGTGCTTTTCACCTTTTGATCGACTAACATCTGAAGGGACTCCAGCACCCCAGGCCTCTCCCCACAGAGCTCTCCCTACGCAAACTTCTCCTCCGGCTAAGGCTTCTGTCACTTTCACCTTTTGATCGACTAACATCTGAAGTAACTCCAGCACCCCAGGCCTCTCCCCGCAGAGCTCTCCCTACGCAGACTTCTCCTCCGGCTAAGGCTTCTGTCAAGGTCTGAAGGTATTGGTAGTGAGACATGCCTCACTCTCTGTGTCCCAGGAAGCTGTGCACCCAGCAGGACCTTTTGAAACCTGAACATGTTGTTTCCTCTCCCTCTCTTCTTTCTTTGTTCTGAAGGGAAGCAGGAAGAACTAGGACACTGCTAGTCTATCGAACTGACAAGTGGTTCCTCACACCACCCTGTATTGTTTTGAACACCTCTGCCTGTAGAAGAGCTCTGCACACGCTGAAAACTTGCTTCTAACTTTTGTTTTGGCTGTCATCTTGTTCCCTCTTTACAGAGCACAATTAGGCTAGAAGTTGTCAAAATCTGTCAAGAGTCTCTCATAGACTTTGACGCTGGTCTGAGAGCCGGAGGTCCTGTACCTGAGTCAGGGGGGAATGAATGTGGGTATCAGACTCCGCACCCTGGAATGATGTTTGGTGCCGGCCCAGAAAGTGAGCCTGGGAGTAATACTGGATGCCCCTCTTTACCTGGAGGCCCAGGTTACTTACTGCAGTCACCAGATCTGCATTTTTCCATCTTAGGCCAATTGAGGCTGACCTAGAAATCACAGCTGGTGCAAAATGCGGTGGTGCACCTGCTGACGTCGATGCCTGTGCGGGCTCACATTCGGCAGGTGCTCCGCCAACTGATTCGCTTCAAGACATTGGTAATAACCTCTAAAACTTTATACGGCTTGGGGCCAACATATCTGCGGGACCGCCTCTTCCCGTATACACCTCGAAAGGCGTTACGCTTTATGGATCAACATCTCCTGGTGGTCCCTGGCCCGAAGGATATCCGTCTTGCCTCGACCAGGGCTGGGGCTTTCTCTGCCCTGGCCCCTGCCTGGTGGAACAGGCTCCCTATTGAGATCAGGGCCCTGCGGGATCTTCAATGCCACAGGGCCTGCAAAACGGAGCTGTTCCACCAGGCCTTCAGCTGAGGCAACAGGCATCCATGAATGGCCTCCCTGAGGTTTCTGTCTCCCATCCAATAGCAGCTGGCCCATTATGATCCATCACCAATGAGCCAGGGACCTCTCGCAGCCAGCCAACTTCTGTTTTGAGCTGTGACCATCATTTTAATGTTTACTACTGTGTTTTAATGTTTAACTGTATTTATTGTATTTAATATGTTGTTACCTGCCCTGAGCCTGCTTGCGGAGAGGGCGGGCTACAAATATGAAAAATAAATAAATGCTCCTTTACTTTAAGAAGGTGAGGGGGAAACCCTGCTCATGGAAAGACAGCCCCTCAGTTACATTGCACTTCACCCAGGGAGCTCAGGGTGACTGCCGGTTCCCCCCTCCTTCCCCAGTCCCACCCTCTCAACAACCCTGTGTGGCTGGTGAGGCTGGGAGAGTGACTGGCCCAAGGTCACAAAGCCAGCTTCGTATCACAGTGGGGATATGAACCTGAGTTGTCCTAGTCCTGACCTCCCCTTAAACTCTATATCAGGCCCTGATAAATCTTCCTTGGCTCTATAAGCTAGTCCAAAATTTTAGGAGCCAGGCTCATATTTCAGCCTTCAGGGTTATGTAAGATCATATTTTCTAATTATTGCTTGGGGTGCCACAATGAGGAAGAAGAGGAGATTGGATTTACACCCCGCCCTTCATTACCCAAAGGAGTCTCAGAGCAGCTTACAAACTCCTTTCCCTTCCCCTCCCCACAACAGACACCCTGTGAGGTGGGCGGGGCTGAGAGAGCTCTGACAGAAACTGCTTTTTCAAGGACAGCTGTGCCAGAACTGTGTCTTGCCCAAGGTCATCCAGCAGCTGCAAGTGGAGGAGTGGGGACTCAAACCCAGTTCTCCCAGATTAGAGTCCGTGCACTTAACCACTACACCAAACTGGACATTTCTAAGTGCCGTGGCAACCTGGCACCTTTGACTTATCAAGCGCTGCTGTACTCCTCATTGGGTCTCTAAAACATCAGCTTGCTATATGAAGAGAGCTTTTGATGTGAGGAAGCACCTAAGCATGGGATCCCTCACCTGCTTTTTGAAGCAATTACACTCCCAGGCAGGTTATACTACAAGCCAATTCGATATCATGATCAGGCCATCAAATGGCACAGAGGGATCAATATTTTGTCTTCTGGCCCTGCTGTAGTCTGTAGACGACAGTCCTGGGGGTGGAATAGGGTTCTAGTAATGCAAAACTGACCAGTAACCCCCAGAGCAACCTTCGTTTGTAGCGATATCGTAGGATGCCTTTCAACGGCTTTCAACATTTAAGAAGAAGAAGAGATTGGATGTATACCCCGCCCTTCACTACCCAAGGGAGTCTCAAAGCGGCTTACAAACTCCTTTCCCTTCCCCTCCCCACAACAGGCACCCTGTGAGGTAGGCGGGGCTGAGAGAACTCTGACTGAGAACTGCTCTTTTTCAAGAACAGCTGTGCCAGAACTATGGCTTGTCCAAGGTCATCCAGCAGGTGCAAGTGGAGGAGTGGGAAATCAAACCCAGTTCTCCCAGATTAGAGTCTGCGCACTTAACCACTACACCAAATTGGCTCTGAGCAGCCCGCCTTTTGGAAAACCCTGCCCGATAACAACTGGGCGTTACATTTAGGCCCCCGCCTTTTGGAAAACCCTGCCCGATAACTGGGCATTACATTTAGGCTTCCCTCAAGTCTGTTGACATTTTTGTTGCTGAGTATCTCGGCAACATTCATGGGCCTGGAGCGATAACACTGTTTAACTGGAAGTTTTCTGCGGATATCTCACTGTTTTAGAGTCAAAGTAGGCAACGTATAAGGAAGACCCAGACACTGTGCTTTTTCCTCCTGGAGGCCCTTTCTGCTTTCCCCCCCCTCCTAGGCAAGACTAGAGCTGAGCTGTTAAGAGGCCACAAGAGAAATCTTGGTAGGACATGGCAGTCATGCACTGTGGGGAATCAACCTTACGGGGCCTGCCCTGACACAACTGTTTGAACTACATTTCAGATTACTAACCTCTCCAGGACTGGTTTATTCACAGCCACCGAAAACCAGACCAGTTACAGAGGTCTTCCTGTAAAACAAAGGAGAATGGGCAAGCCTCCAGAACGCGGCTGAAGGGTCAGGAGAACTCTCAGCCTGACCTGCCTTGCAGGGTAGGTGCCAGAATCAAATGGAGGAGAAGAGAACAACGTAAATTACTTTGGGTCCCCATTGGATAGAAAAGTCGGTTATAGATGAAATAAATAAATTCATAAAGATTGGAAGACCATTTACTTCCTGATAAGAAGCTCCCTTGCCACGCTGATGCATACTATGCATCACCTTTATGCAAACTATGGACTGAAGCTTTTGGAAGATCTTGGTTAAAAGCAAACCTTGGGTTAACATCCATGTAATAAGGAAAATGTATAGTGAAAGAGAGCAGGGGTTTGCGTAATGCAGTCTGAGAGCCTGCTCATCTGACCGTGGTCCAGGGACCTGTCCCCAGCCACCATTTCTGGCAGACCGGCCACAAAACAGTTTCTCTTCAGTAGGGTTTTCTGCTAAACTAACTCATGAGCAAATACTGGTGAGCCATAAAAAGAGGGTGACTTTTAGGCAAAGTCACACACCTGAAAACCAGTTGGACTGCTGCTTTATAGCACGAGTGCAATTTCTCTCAGAAGCCTGTCCCATGCAGACTGGGCACACATTATGCATTACGCAGATTGGGCACACGCATTACACAATCAGCAATGTATTGACACAACCACAGAACACCAACAGGCATATCCTATTATTTCCTCTTTCTATAATTAGACCAGCATTGCACCCGCTTGGAAAAGACAAAAACGTGAGCATTTGCAGCCCGCTGCTGAAACACGGCACTTTGTTCCAATCGTGCTTGCTGCTTTTCTCCGTTTGATGCTGGCTGCTCTTAATAGCTGCGTTAGCAACTTCAAACTTTTCTGCAGGTATTTCATTGTTTTAGAGTCAGGGTAGGCAACGTATCAGGAAGATCCAGACACCATTTTTTTTCCCTTCTGGAGACCTTTTCTGCCTTTCCCCCCCTAGGCAAGGCTACTGCTGAGCTGATAAGAGGCTATGAGAGAAAAATCATTCATATTTGTACCCTGCCTTTCCTCCAAAGAACTCAAGGTGGTAACACACGGATATGAGCCATTTTTTGCCCCTCTATCCCAAGACAGTAGGTTTTGACATTTGGACAACAGTGACTGGCCCAAAACGGCAGGCAGGCAGACAGGCAGGCAGGCAACCTCAGTGAACGTACCTCAATCAGATTGAGGACGTTTTAGCAAAGGCCAGTTTAGGAGTACCCTAATTAAGTTAATAACAATGTACCTACCTATATAGTTTAAGTTTTAAAAAATTGGCTCTCAAAAGAAATTTCAGTCGTCGTACTGTTGATATTTGGCTCTGTTGACTAATGGGATTGGATTCATACCCCGTTCTTCACTACCCAGAGGAATCTCAGATTGGCTGACAAGTTTCTCATGGACCTCAAACCCTCAGAAGCTGACACTGTGTTGGTTACACTGACATTTAACTTACCATTCTATTTTGGGGACTGTGAGACCCAGGTTCAGATAGTTTGGCATAGGCAACTGGGTTACTTTGGCCTAGGTCAAACTACGCCCGGGGTAGTTTGTGCAGCTGTGCAGTTGTGCAGTTAAAAAGAAGAAGTTAAAAAGAAGAGGAGATTGGATTCAGCTGACATGGAAGGAAGGAAGGAAGGAAGGAAGGAAGGAAGGAAGGAAGGAAGGAAGGAAGGAAGGAAGGAAGGAACAACAGGCATTACTATCTGGCCCGCCCACACATGCAAGGTTAAGTCAACTGTGGCATATCAACAGTACAACCCATTCCCTTCCAGTTAATAGCAGCTTCCTTGCATAATTGCATATCTGCAGTTTGCATTCACCACAGGGCAAGTGCCTATTTACTAGCCTCTCTCTTGCTACAGCATACAGCAACTCCGAAGAGTGGGAAGTGCTTTGTAAAAATATCACCTGGGGAGCTGAACACCAACTGCCACTCTTGCCTAGAGGGCTGCCTGTGACCCTACACAGGATTGCCAGTCCAGGCCAAAGGGTCGACTCAAAAGAGACCAGGATGTGTTTGGAAATGGTTGGTAACTCCTCTTTGCCAATGGGCCCTCGAGCCCAAGAAGATCAAACAGCAGATGAGAGAGAGACACAAGAATCAGTCAACCATCTTTTTCAGCAATATTGCCAACATCTTCCCTGGGAACTGCCCTCTCCTACCTTTGCCACAGAATGTGCTTGGCTTCCAATTTGAGGGCACTCGGTCTATTTTAACATATGCATGTACCTGAACACATCTCAGGTCATATGACAGCTTTGTGCAAATTTAATATTCAGTTCAAAAACCACAACCCTTATTTAGAATCTCTCCCTGTGATACCAAGAACTTACGCAACTGAGTCTCTGAAGACAGGCAGCCGAATCAGTTTTGCAACCCAATTCATTACACTGGGGACTCCTCATGCATCAGAAATACAAGATTCCTAAAAGGAACACAGAGCCCAAGGCTTTGAGCTTACTGCTACCCAGGCAAGCTTTCAGACTTCTACTGAGTGAAGAAGCAATTAGGAAGTATCCCCTTGTTAGATGACTGTTCACTGTCTACAGCCTCTGAATATAATTCATTCAGACTCCCCTGTTGTCATTCAGGAGCACAGAGAACAATGAAGCCACCAGCTGAAAGCTAAGAATCAGCTCCACCAGGTCAACCCTCCTCCATGGCTTCCCTGTGGCTCCGGGAAGCTTTGAGGCTGGGGGAAGGCGCCGCAAAAGCCAACTGCTCTGAGGCAGGCACTGAGATAAAAACCAGGACGCTCAAGGACATTCACGTGAATCCTCTGACATAATACTGAAAAGCTAAGCTAGAAAGACCAGAGTCATGCTCATTTAGGGAGAACCCTCAAATGGCTTTTATGCAGCCCATTATGTCTTTGCTGCCCAAGTCCCCCCCCCCCCGACTTTTTACTGTCCTGGATGCAACCTCTTTACTAATGAGAAGGGCGCCCCAAGCCTTGGGGTCATGCATTAGCGCAGTTTTTCCTGACCCCATGTCTGAGGTCTGCTAGTGAGTGTAGCCTGGTCTACACGTGCAGCAGAGCAAGATGGTGAAATGCTGAGACTATAGAATGAATGGTACCAATTCAGAATAAATGTGAGGGATTAGAACATAAGAAGAGGCCTGCCAAATTAAACCAGTGGTCCATCTAGTCCAGCGGCCTGTTTCACACAGCAGCTGACCAGGTACCCTGGAGGGCCAACAAACAGGGCACAGAGGCCAATTTTCCAAAGTTCATCAACTACATCAGTAATTCCCTGTGAATGGGAAAGTAGCACAGAGTGAAAAGTCTGTATTAGAAATTCTATCTCTGGGGCTAGATTCAGGTGTTGGTCTCAAGCAGCAGAACAAAGCTTGAGCCCAGTGGCATCTTTAAGACCAACAAAGTTTTATTCAAGGTAAAAGCTTTGGGGCACACAAAAGCTTATACCTTTAATAAAACTTTGTCGGTCTTAAAGGTGCCACTGGACTCAAACTTTGTCTCTGAGGTGTTACTTTTATTTGCTGGGAGTTTTTAAAGCAGGGAGTCATTAAAATGTGGCTCTCCTACATGCAGACAGAAGTGGTTCAGCCCATTCCACCTCCTCATTTGGCTGTATGCAGAGACCAAGCCTGCATCTGTAAAGTCTAGAGATAGGTGGCTGCGAAACAAATAGTAAGACTACCTTTCCAGCTGCCTCCAATGCATCTCACAACACACAGAATGAGACCTGGCCACCAAACCTGGCCTGGGGACAACCACAGATCTGGGCTAGGGATACAGCTCAGCAAAAAATTGTGAAGCCTTTCCTGCCCTAGCAGATATCTGACTTTCACCTTTTGTCTCACCCCGAGGCAGCATAACACTACACATCCTGAATACCTTCCGCAATTTCCTCCCTAGTGCTGTGTGCTGGATTCTTTGGCCACTTGCTTCTCTTACTCCTTTAACCAACTCTCTCGTTCAATACCTATCTACTTTAATTCTGCCTCACTGAACGGCATGCCCTCCGTTAAGTTTACCTCATTCCCTTCTCTAAAAGGTCTAGCTGCCCTCCCCCCCCAGTCATAAGATTCACTCTGTCACCCGGCTCTCATACAATCCCTGACTACCAACACTCCATTTCCTCTTCATTTCTCATGTGCTTATTCTTCTTCAGAACCCATATGCAGCCAACTCCCCCCCCCCATTCCTGCAATTTGCACACTTTTATGAACCAGAGTATTGATTTTACATGCAGAAGGTGCTGGGAGCAATGCCCAGTATCTCCAGTTAGTGGATCTCAGGTTACTGGACTGGGAAAGTCCCTGGAGAGCCACTGCCAGAGAAGGTGATAGAAGTGAAGTAGCTGGACCAGCAGCCTGCTTTGGAGGAAAACTGTATTATACTGTCAAATAAGGGTGGTCTGTAGGTCAGCAGCAGAGCACCAGCTTTACATTCAAAAGATCCCAAGTCCAATCTCCACCTTAAAAGATCTCAGGCACTGGAGAAAAGGCCTTTCTGCATCTGAGATCCAAGAGAGCTGCTGCCAGTCAACACTGAACGAAATGGTGTTTTCTCTCAATTTGGGGGAGGGACTGGGGCTCAGCGGAAGAACCTCTGCTTTGCATGCAGAAGTTCCCAGGTTCAATCACCGGCATCTCCAGTTCAAAAGAACCAAGCAATGGGCAGTGTTCCCTCTAAGCTGAGTTGGTGTGAGCTAGCTCACAGTTTTTTAGCCTCCAGCTCACAGATTTTTGCCTCAGCTCAGGAAGGATGGCCTCAAAGCAAACTAATTCACGCGGTAGCCAAATCGCTCGCTCACAACTTTAATGCCCATAGCTCACAAAGTAGGATTTTTGCTCACAAGACTCCACAGCTTAGAGGGAACATTGGCAGTGGGTGACGTGAAAGACCTCTACCTGAAACCCTGGAGAGCAGCTACCAGTCTGAGTAGACTGACCTTGATGGACAAAGGGTCTGATTTAGTTTAAGGCAGGTTCATGTATACATCATCTTCATATTCAGCCTGACGTTCAGGAGCAGACCATCAGTGATGCATGCAGAAGATCCCAGATTCAGTCCCTTACATCTCCCACTGAGGTTTCACAGGTGTTGGGAAGGGCCTTTCTCTGCCTAAGGTTCTAGAAGTGAGCTGTCAGCCAGAGGAGACCTACTCTGCACTCGGTGGCCCAATGGGCTGACTTGGTTTACGCCAACTGCCTCTCAATGAGTCCAAAGCTCAACAGCAGACCACCTGTTCTGCATACAGAAGACCTCAGATTCAGTCCCCAGGATTTCCAGTGTTGGCAAGGGCGCCAGAAAACCATCACCGACCCAAGGGACACAAGATGGAGCCAGATATCACCCAAGGCGGTCCAAGGCAGGAGTGGAAACCTGAAGGTCCACAAGTGCGTGGCCAGACACCTGCTTCAGGTACAGCAAACACCAGGTTCGATCCCGGCCTCTACGCTGAGGGCTCTCTCTCCAGCATCAGGTGCAGCGCAGTGAATTAGCCTGGGAGGAGAGCCAGTTTCGAATCCCCGTTCTGCCAGGTGACCTTGGGGGCAGGCATACACT
>NW_015166486.1:27242-28700 GCF_001447785.1 Gekko japonicus | reverse complement strand
ACGTCGGGGGTAGGGCGGCGCGCGGGGAGCGGCCATCTTGGAAGAGGGCACGCGGGGTGAAAAGTTGGGTGGAGAGGCGTCTTGGAAAAGGGCAAGTGCCCCACGGTTACAAGACTGGTGGCCGCGCCTGTCGTATCGTATTCCACCTCTCACCTGGGTGGCTAAGAGATCAAACGGCAATCATTGTTTGTTTGTTTTAAAACAAGAGCAACATCAGGAAGAAAAAAAGAAAATCTCCCAAAATTGCAAGCACTAGAGTTGCCAGGTCTGGGTTGGAAAACACCTGGAAACTCTGGGGGTGGATCCAGGAGAGGGTGGGGTTTGGGGAGGGGAGGGGCCTCAGCATAGTAGGATGTCATAGACTAGAGTCCACCCTTCAAAGAAGCCATTTTCTCCAGGCGAGCTGATCTCTGTTGGCTGCAGATCAGTTGTAAAAGCTGGAGGTCTCCAGGCCTCACCTGGAGGCTGGCAACGCTAGCAAGCACTATTAAGAATTTTTTTAAAGGAACAGTAACTCAGTACGCATACACGCACCCTTATACATCCATATTAATTATGATATATACAGAAAACATAATAAGTATTTATTACAAATACTTATACCCCATCTTTCTGTATTCATACATTTTTAAATCACTGCAGTACCAGAAAAGACCAGTTAGTAAAACATAAGCTGTGTGTGTTGCCAGCCTCCAGGTGGGGCCTGGGGATAGGGTTGCCAGCCTCCAGGTGGGGCCTGGGGATCGCAGGCTTTTGCAACTGATCTCCAGCTGACAGAGATCAGCTCCCCTGGAGAAAATGGCTGATTTGAAGGGTGGACTCTATGGCATTGTAACATGCTGAGGCCCCTCCCCTCCCCAAACCCCGCCCTCTCCCGAATCCGCAACCAAAGTTTCCAGGTGCGTTCAGACGCGCCATTTGATCTGGTGTCGTCACGCTTCAGCAACGGATTTTAGCTGCACGGTCACACAGTCAACATCTGCCTCCCATCCCCAGCCATTGGTTTCCGGCTCAAAACCGCTTTAACAGAGTATTTTGTTACCAGGTCCCAAAGTGGTGTTTTCTCAGCTCTCCCGTTTAAAGCCTCCTTTTCCCCCTGTGTGATCGCTTCTCCGGTGTCAAGCCACTGCTGGTTTAAACCCCCTCCCCGCTCAAAAGCTGCCCATTTTTTAAACTGCGTTGGCCGTGTGCGCATAGGTGGAGCTACACTACCGTGTTTAGAAAACCGACATTTAAATGGTCACTTGTTTTAGAGTTTGGATGAGTTTGGGATCTCACGGAGGCCATTTCCGGGTCAAACGTTTAAAGGGAAGTCTTTTGTTGGAGGGGTTGGATTGATTCGCCCTGGTGGTTCTGCGCATGCGCCATGATAGTTTCACCCCCCCATTTTATGGAGGGGTGCCTATGCACATGCGCAAACTGAGAAAAAAAATTTAAAACCCTGCTGACACACGCTCC
>NW_015166486.1:20480-26929 GCF_001447785.1 Gekko japonicus | reverse complement strand
CCTTAGGTTGGGTTGCCAACCTCCAGGTGGTGGATGAGGATCTCCTGCTATCACAACTGATCTCTGGGCAACAGAAATCAGTTTACCTGGGTGCTTTGGAAGGTGGACTCTATGGCACTGAAATCCCTCCCCTCCCCAAACCCCACCCCTCCAAAAAATCTCCAGGTATGACCCAACCAATCCTCCCTCTAAGCTGTGGAGTCTTGTGAGCAAAAATTCTCCTTTGTGAGCTACTGGCATTGAAGCTGTGAGCGAGCCATTTGGCTGCTGCCTAAATTACTTTGCTCTGGAGCCCTCCTTCCGGAGCTAAGGCAAAAATCTGTGAGCCGGGGGCTAAAAAACTGTGAGCTAGCTCACACTAACTCAGCTTAGAGGGAACACTGGTCCCAACCCAGAGCTTGCAACCCTGTCTCTAGGCAGCAGAGATCAGTTCCCCTGGAGAAAATGGCTGCTTTGGAAGGTGGACTCTGTGGCATTATACCCCATCAAAGTCCCTCCCCTCCCCAAACCCCGCCCTCTTCAGGCTCCACCCCCAAAATCTCCTGGTATTTCCCAGCCCAGAGCTGACAAACCCAGCCCCCTGCCTCTGAAGGGTACGATGAACATGAAGCAGAACCTGGAACAAAGAATGTAATGCAAATTAGAAAAGCAGATGCGAGAGAGAGGATCAAGCAAAGGCCTGGGGAAATGAATGTTTTCAGCAGTCACTGGCCCAGGAATAAGGCTGCAGAAGCTGCGGTTTTAGGCCAACCTCCAAGTGAGACCTGGGGATCTCCTAGGTTTGAAGGGCAAACTCTACGCCAGTGGTCATTTCCTGCAGGAGCGCACAGGAGCGGAGCTCCGGCAGTAAAGAGCCCAGGGGGTGGGTACATGCAACAAGCCCCGCCCCCTGCTCCCAGCAGCCCTCAGTCAGAGCAAGAAGCAGCCAGGTAAGTTACAGAGCCCCACCCCCCAGCTCCCCAGTCCAAAACAGTCCAGTGGCACCTTCAAGACCAAGTTTTGTTCAGGTACAAGCTCTCCCTCTTCTGTGAGGGCAGATCTGCACGTTCCCCCCATGACAATAGCTAGCAATCCAAAACAGTCTAGTGGAGCCTGAGCGGTGGGTGTTGCCTTCTGACACATGTCAGGGGGCATGGCATATGCAAATAAGTTATGCTAATGAGTTATGCTAATGAGCTCCTGCACCTCTTTGTCTACAAAATGACCCCTGCTCTAGGTCATTATACCCTGCTGAAATCCCTCTCCTCCCTAACCTCCATCCTTCCAGTCTCCACCCCCAAATCTCCAGGAATTTCCCAACCTGAAGTTGACAACTGTAGTAGTGGTAGAGTGGACCATACCACTCCAGATGATTTGGAATGCACCTCTATGTTAAAAACTCCCTACGAATGGAACCCAAGCACTGGAAGCAAAGTGAGGAGACTGGACTTTTTCCTGGCTACGCTAGTTTTCATTTGCAGGGATTTCTATATATGTGAAGGAATCTCCAGAGGTGGACTCCACCACCCTGAGTCATGTGGCCCATTTTACTCCCTCAGGCCTCTGCTGCCGTGCCCTCTTGCACATGTGAACCAGGCATCATGTACTGTGCAGTTTCATATGTGGCATTTTGTAGCTTTTCACACACCGCGGTGCTGCATAAATAGGGTGATTTTTTTCCTAATAGAGCTTTACATGGGAGGAAAGGCGGCATGGTCTAGCCGGATCTGATCTTGGAAGCTAAGCAGGGTCGGTTCTTGGAAGGGAGACCACCAACAAAGACTCTGCGGGGGAAGGCGGTGGCAAACGACCTCTGCTTCTCACTTGCCTTGAAAGTAGAGTTGCCATCTCCAGGTTGGGAAATACCTGGAGATTTTGGGGAATGGATCCTGAGGAGGGCAGGGTTTGGGGAGGGGAGGGACTTCAATATGGAGCAGAGGTCCATCAGTGGCTATGAGCCACAAGGTATAGCTAGGGGCTCTGGGGCAACTTAGTGATGCTTTGTCTTCTTGGTGCTTGGGGGGGGTCAACAGTGGGAGGGCTTCTCTAGTGCCCTGGCCCCATTGGTGGACCTCCTGATGGCACTGGTATTTCTGGCCACTGTGTGACAGAGTGTTGGACTGGATGGGCCACTGGCCTGATCCAACATTGGCGTCTCTTATGTTCTTAAGTTCAAAGAGCAATAATGCCATAGAGTCCACTGTCCAAAGTGGCCATCTTCTCCATGTGAACTGATCTCTTTTGCCTGGAGGTCAGTTATAATAGTGGGAGGTCTCCAGCCACTACCTGGAGGCTGGCAAACCTACTTGAAAGCCCCTTGCTGAGGTTGCCAAAAGTCGGCTGTGACTCGACAGCATTTTACGCACACGCAATATACTTTCATCCAGGGGTTATTTCGTAGAAAAAGAGGTGCAGGAGCTCATTAGCATAACTTATTTGCATATACCACACCCCCTAACATCACTGGAAGTGTGTCTGAAGGCAACACCCACCACTCAGGCTCCACTGGACTGTTTTGGATTGCTAGCTATTGGGGGGGGGAACGTGCAGATCTGCCCTCATAGAGGAGGGAGAGCTTGTACCTGAAAAAAAACTTATTTTATTTATTTATTTATTTATTATTTCGGTTTATATACCACTCTGACCCGAAGGTCTCAGAGCGGTTTACAGGCAGGGTGCAAGTGCACATTATAATCCCTATCTATGGCCACATCTATCGTATAGGGGTGGGGATTCCCTACTGGCACCCAAGTGGTGGGTTAGCTGCGCTGTTTCTGGCTCCGGCTTCGGTTTTCTCCGGTGGTCCAGTTTGTTCGGCATTTCTCCTGGTGTCAGGCAGGTCTTCTTAGTACGGAGGCTTCTCTTGGCCCGCGGTCCGCATCAGTTCCGGCTCGGCTGCGTCCTCATTCGGCTCCGCCGAGCCTGCGCCTTACGTCACCGCGCTCCTCCATGACTCCCCGCAGCTCCACGCCTCTCCGCAGCTCCTCCTCTTTGCCTCCGCTGGTCGATGTTCCTCTGGCCACCAGGGATCGCCACATCACGCTGCTGTTGCTGTCGCCGCCGTCACCACTGTCGCCGTCGTCGTTGCCGTCGATGTTCCCACCACAACCTCAATGGAGGAGGGTGCCCCCTACCCTTCTATGGGTAGGTACCCATTTATCTACTCGCTTCCTTTATTTAATTAGCACTTGGTAATTAAAACTTGGTCTTAAAGGTGCCACTGGACTGTTTTGGATTGCTAGATATGGCGGGGACGCGCAGATCTGCCCTCACAGAGGAGGGAGAGCTCGTACCTGAAGGCAGGTGGGGGAGGGGGCTCTGCAACTTACCCAGCTGCTTCTTGCTCCTCATGGCCTGACTGAGGGCTGCTGGGAGCAGGGGGCGGGGCTTGTTGCATGTGCCCACCCCTGGGCTCCTTACTGCCGGAGCTCTGCTCCTGTGTGCTCCCGCAGGAAATGACCCCTGGTTTCATCCCAAGATCACAAAACTCCTTGGCTTTTAAAGAACTGGTCCACATGTGAGCATTTTACAACTGCTGTTTAGAACACTGCTACGCTATCGACGTGCTGTGACTGAACTGTGAAAAGCTGGTATCACTTTATTATTTGGGAAGAATGATATGAGTTTGGCTAGTTACAGTTAAACTATTGGGCAGTAAATTTTGTTTTAATTCTGTTACGCTTTTGACATGCTGCAATTGAGATGTGAGAGGTTGGCCTTGTAGAAGAAAACTTCCAAACAGGAGTGGGGCTCCCTATCTCATCTTCTCTATTCATCAACAGCTCTTTATGATCACTATGAAGATTTACAACAGTTCTCAGTAAATTACTGCCAAGTTGGATTTTTTTAAGTTGCTGACTTGTTGTGTAATTTATCAGACTGGTACTTTGTGATATGTAAATTCCTCCAACTGATTTTTCACTTAGTATTTAATGTTTGGTGTCAGCGGCACTGTAAAATAAATCTTTATAATTATAGAATAATTTTTATGTGCTACTCTGGAGCCACACACGTAGTACTTTTTGTTGTATTATAACGTGGCTTGGCTACTATTGTATCCACTAATTTTATCTGTGACAAGTCAGAGGGTATGCAAACACGCTGATGCAGCATGCGGAGAAAACAGGTGTTTTTATTGCTTATATCCTTAATAACCATGTCCTCTGTTAAGTCGCTCACTTAACAAAGCAGTCAGAGAGTGATTCAGCAAGAACACAACTTTATTCTTCTGGACCTGCAAGGCCGGTGGGAGTGCGAGGAAGCCCTGCCAAGGCCCTCCCTGGCCCCAGGCAGGCAGGGGTGGGGAGAGGCGGGGAGGAAGCAACTTACCCTCCCTCTTCTCCTGCCTCCTCCTGGCTGAATGAGGGCTGGAAGCGGGGCGGCCGGAAGCAGGGGGTGGGGCTTCATCATGTGCCCCGCCCCCCTGCACCTCACCCAGGGGAACTGTGTTCCCCCGCGATCCCCCCCGAAATGACCTCTGCTTATATCTTTAAAAACCATGCCCTCCTTCCATGGTTGCATTCGTGGTTCTTCCACACACATAGACGCACCACTTTTCCAGCATTCGTGGTTCTTCCACACACACAGACGCACCACTTTTCCGTCACAACAGTCCTGTGGAGGAGATTACGCAGAGGGAGGGCGACTGGCCCAGAGACAACCAGTGAGCTTCGTGGCCAAATGGATACTGGAACCCCAGTCTCCAAAGTTACAATCCAAATTCATAGTCCTAGTTATGAACCCCAACAACAACCAAAAAAAGGCCAAACACCCTGTGGCCGGTGCAGATGATCAGAGCTTTTCAATCTGGGAAATATTTTGAACAGAAAAATTATCCATTTGTTCCTGAGGCACTGATATCAAGAGATGACTTCTGATTATGGACAGAATAAATATTCTCTAACAGGGCTATTTTTGGGCAGGAACGCACAGGAACGGAGTTCCGGCTGGCTCCTGAGTTGGCCACGCCCAGCAGGAACGCATTAGCATAATAGGCCACAACCAACAGCAGGAACTCATTAGAATTGGCTACATTAGGGGTGTGTGGCCTAACATGCAAAGGAGTTCCTGCTACAAAAAAAGCCCTGGTTTTGACCACAAACAAGGTAAACAGAATAAAAAGCAAAAGGTGGGTGTGGCTGGATGACCACACTTCTGGTAACATGGGAATGTGGCTTAATATGCTAACGAGCGGTGCAGTAAGGGGTGTGGCCTAATACGCTAATGAGTTTCTGCTTCTGGGTGTGGCCTATTATGTTAATGAGTTCCTGCTGGACTTTTTCTACAAAAAAAGCCCTGCTCTTTAACGTTCCCTAGATGCTGCTCTTTTAATTAAGAGCCAGTTTGGTGTAGAGGTTAGGAGTATGGACTCTAATCTAGGAGAACCGACTTTGATTCCCCACACCGCCACATGCAGCTGCTGGGTGACCTTGGGTAAGTCACAAGTTCTCTCAGAGCTGTTCTCTCAGGAGCAGTTCTCAGTCAGAGCTCTTTCAGCCCCATCTACCTCACAGGGTGGATGTTGTGGGAGTGGGCAAGGGAAATGAGATTGTAAACCACTCTGAGACTCCTTCGGGTAGTGAAGGGTGGGGTATAAATCCAATCACTTCTTCTGTTCTCTCTTTTTTAAAAACTGTCTCTCTTGTACAATACAATGTGCCAGATGTCACCTTCCAAAGAATTTCTCTCCATTCTAAGCAAACCAGTTTGCTACTGTGGTTAGAATGTTGGGCAAGGCCCTTGGAGATCTGAGTTCAAATCTATTAAATATTGGGTTCAAGACACATAGCAGTGAACAGCTATACTTTATTAAGTGACTAGTAGCAAAGCCCATTGTAAAAGGAATACAATGAACGCTAGCAAGATCTCGGCCTCACCCTCCTCCTTGGCCACGTTCTCATCTATGGGGCTGGTCCTCGTCTGCACGCAGCCTGCCCTGCCACCTGCAACCGTACGCAGGCGATGATGACCGGTGCGGCGGCAGCATGGTTGGCCTCGGCCTCCTTACCCTGCGGCTGCCGGATCATTGGGCCTCTCCGTTGCCTCGCAGCACACCGAGGGCGAGAGGCTGGGTGCCACTTCTATGGGCTCGCCACCTGGCTGGCTCCCTGCACCCTGGTGCAGCCAATAACGACCGCTGCAGCGCCCACTGGAGCGTTAGAGGACAGCCCTCGCCAGAGGTGCCCGTAGGCTTCTGAAGTCCCCCCGGGGGGCGGGGAAACCCCCGCCCCAGAGGCCCGTTCCCCACCACCGGCGGATCGGGCCCCGGGGGGAACCCCACCTTGACGTGCATGTCCCCCGGAAGTGATGCGACCTAGAGGACAGCCCTCGCCAGAGGTGCCCGTAGGCTTCTGAAGTCCCCCCGGGGGGCGGGGAACCCCCCGCCCCAGAGGCCCGTTCCCCACCACCGGCGGATCGGGCCCCGGGGGGAACCCCACCTTGACGTGCATGTCACCCGGAAGTGATGCGAC
>NW_015166486.1:20256-20427 GCF_001447785.1 Gekko japonicus | reverse complement strand
CTGGCAGGCCCGACTTTTGGACTTGTCTCCCTGTGACACTGAAGGGTCTCCATGGCCAGACGGCCATCTCCCTCCCTCCCTGGCTGCTTTCCCTCACTAAAAGCGCAAGCCTGAATTGGCTAATGCTGCTGGCTTTCCATTGCTATGGGGGCTGTTTGTGGCCGGGAACTG
>NW_015166486.1:12102-17885 GCF_001447785.1 Gekko japonicus | reverse complement strand
CATCATTAAAGTGTCGAATTCTCTGCCAAATAATTTTAAGTAAATGAAAGCATTTGGGATTGCTTTCCTTGCTTTGTTTGGATCATCTTAAGTTAATGTATGAGTTGTTTTTTCTAAAGTAAAACCTCAGTATTCAGGTTAAATTGCCATGTTGGCACTTTGCGATAAATAAGTGGGTTTTGGGTTGCAGTCTGGGCACTTGGTCTCTAAAAGGTTTGCCATCACTGGTTTAGACTGACCTGGAAGGGAAACCTGGCTCAGAACCAATGGGAACAAATACGGGGAAACCGAAGTCTGTTTACTCACGATCATTGGTTAATGCATTCAGGTGATTTCCTTCTAGGGGTCAAGAAGAAGAAGAATCTCCATTACAGTTGTTATTGAGAGACCGTGTGGTCGGTCTGTTCTGTCGCTGTAGAGATGTAGCCTTAGGTCTGTTGTTTTGTAGCTTTTCCTGCGTACCCTTCCCTTAGAAATAAATATTTCTACGCAGAAAGAAATGCCTCCTCTCCAGTGAAGCAAAGATCCATTGCAAACTCTGAATATCTAAGTATTTTTGCCAGTTTTTCCAACAACATCAACCCTTCCTGCTTTTGCTATCATTGGTCAGGCGGTCTGTCTGAAATTGCTACCTGTCAGGATTGTCTAACTGGTCCAATAGCATCCTTGCTTCAGGAACAGGAAAACAAAAGAAAGCTACCTTAGAGCAGGGCCAGTTGTCAGAAAGGGCTATTTGATGAATGTCTCGTCTGTGAAAACTATCGGCTTTCTTCGTCAAACAATAAGAAAAGCCTGACATGTAGCATTTGCGAGAAACTGAAATTACCTGTCAGGATCTGTTTTCCGGGCAGCTTTTTCAACAAAAGTAGATGAAGTGGCCATGTGCCAAAGTCAGGATCAGCAATAGCTAGGGCTGCCAGGTCTGGGTGGTGGAAGACCTGGAGATTTGGTGGGTAGAGTCTGGGGAGGAGAGGGACCTCAGCAAGGTACAATGCCATAGAGTCTACCCTACAGAGTAGCCATTTCCTCCAGGGGAACTGATCTCTGTCATCTGGAGATCAATTGTAATAGCAGGAGATCTCCAGGCCCCACCTGCATGCTGGCGACCCTAGCAATAGTTTCTTTTCTGGATTTCTTTCCTGGACTACTGAGTCTTTCCCCCAAAGACAGCAGAAGCTGACAGCTTGACAGGTGTTTTGTTTTGGGCCAAAAGCCTGTTAAAAAGTCTGGCCTTGGAAGTGAACGGAGGTCTGTTCTAACTTTGAGTCCGCTGGCATCTTTAAGACCAACAAAGTTTAATTCTGGGTATAAGCTTCATTGTGCACGCACTTCTTCAGATACATACATACATACATACATACATGGCTATTTTTGGGCAGGAACGCACAGGAACGGCATTCCGGCTGGCTCCCAAGTTGGCCACGCCGAGCAGGAACCCATTAGCCTAATAGGCCACACCCAACAGCAGAAACGCATTAGGACTGGCTACATTAAGGGTGTGTGGCCTAACATGCAAAGGAGTTCCTGCTACAAAAAAAGCCCTGGGTTTTGACAACAAACAAGGTAAACAGAATAACAAGCAAAAGGTGGGTGTGGCTGGATAACCACACTTCTGGTAACATGGGGGTGCGGCCTAATGTGCTAATGAGCTGTGTTGTCAGGGGTGTGGCCTAATATGCTAATGAGTTCCTGCTGGGCTTTTTCTACAAAAAGAGCCCTGCTACATACATACATACATACCTGAAGCAGTGTGCATGCATACGAAAGCTTTGTTGGTCTTACAGGTACCATGGAACTCAAACTTTGTTCTGCTGCTTCAGACCAACTCAGCCTGAGTTGTTGCCAGACTCTCTCTTGCGGCCTGAGCCCAGCCTTGGTGAGGACCAGTCTGACTGGCAACTGGAGCTCAGGGTGAGTAAGATGTCAGAGGCTCAGGACTCCGTTCCCACAGGGTGAGGGTAGAGCGTGTCTTTTCAGCTGGGAAAGGCAAGGCTGGGCGAGACACTCCCTCAGACTAGCGGGTGGCTACCCCGTTACTTCACAGAGTGAACCCCTTCAAGGATGAGGCTCGGGGCAAGTGTTAGGTCGAGGCTGGGCGTCGTCCCCTTGGCATCTGGGATGCCGGTCTTTCTCTCTTTATCTCCCTGGCTACCTCGGGGTCCTCAGCCTCTTCCCTCTTCACTGCTTGTTCCCCACTCGCACCAGCATCCTTGGCGTAGCATCATCAGTTATGTTCCACGCCCTCCTCTTTATTCCCTTCTAAGCCTCGCTCCACCCTATAGCAGGCAAGCCAAGGGGCCTCCCACGCAACCCCACCCATCCTTCCACCCCTCTCCTCCCCAGTCTCCTCTGCGGAGAGGCCATAGTTGAGCTCAGCCTGTTGTCCCTCCTTGGGCTGCTGGGACACCTCGGGGTGGTGGAGACGTCTCTGGGTCGGGTCTCCTTCGTCCTGATTGCAACTGGCCGCGGCTGGCTCCTTTGTCACTCGCCGGCTTGCATTGGCCCATCCACCTGCCTTCTTCTCTTCCCCGGGGTTGCTCCAAGGGGTGAGCCCTGGCCTCGCCTCCTGACACAAGGACTCCTCAGAAGTCGAGCCTGGGTCCAGCGTGGCGAGAGAGGACTTCAGAGTAGAGGACACTCAGGAACTCCAGTCAGATAATACTGAGCCGGCTGAAGTCAGGGAGCAAGTACCTCCAAAGGCACCCACGACTCCCCCAGATTCTCTCCTCCCCCCCTGCTCATAGAAAAAAGAAGGGCTAAGATCAGAAGGCAATTGCAAGAACGGCAGACAGAGTAAAAGATTAATGACCCGTCGACAGTTACAAGATGAGTCATTACAGGAGCCCTGCTAACTTGCCAGCTGCAGATAAAGACTAATTAGGGAAAAGCTACATAAAGCTGGGTGAGAGCTGTTGCCAACTTGTGGAAGCAATACGTCACCTCACATTGAATCCTGCGACCACAACTCCTGACTCTGCTCTACTCCTGTGGCTCTTGGACTGGCTTGACTCTGCTTTTGGACTCTCTCTGGCTGTAACAACTGACCTTGGACTGTTTGGACTATGCTGTGAACATTCCTTTGACTTGCTTCTGCCTGTGTGACCTGGACTTGGAGCCTGCAAGACCAGCTGGGCCACGACACCCACCTGAATCTATCTGAAGAACTTGGAGCCTGCAAGACCAGCTGGGCCACGACACCCACCTAAATCTATCTGAAGAACTGTGCATGCACATGAAAGCTTATACCCAGAATTAAACTTTGGCCCCTGCCACATGAGGGAAGAAAGGGATGGCCAAAGTGCGGCTTTTAAAAGCCGCATCTAAATAGGCACGTGGCGGCGGGATCATACCGATCCCGTGAGCCGCTGTGCATTTGCTCCCCGGCACGATCAGATGCCGCGGAGACGGGGAGAAAGCCACGGAAGTCTGCTGAACTGCGCATGTCGGAGCATGCGCAGTTCGGCAAGGATCTGGGGATGCGCCGGTGGAAGAACGCGCCGGCGATCCCACGGCCGGCGTTGCTGCGGCCCTTCGGAAGGAACCACCTAGGTAGGTGGTTCTTTTTTGGTGCGGATTATCGCCGGAAGGGCCGGATCGGGGACGGGCACGCAATGCTTCCCAGATGTTGCGGTGGGATCGCGCCCGTTTGCTCCGCCCCCGATCCGCCCCCGATCCGCCCCTCTCCCGGCCCTAATCCTCTCGTGTGGACGGGGCCTTTGTTGGTCTTAAAGGTGCCGCTGGGCCCAAGCTTTGCTCTGTTGCTTCAGACCAACACGGCGACCCACCTGAACTCTGTTCTATTCTAGAAGTTTTTATCCCTTGACTTTTGGAGTTTGTTTATTTTTATCGAGTGCATTCTTTAGAAAGCTCTTTTTAATTAAATTCTGTTTTGTAGCTCTTGTTTGTTCTATTGCTCTGGCTGGCTGCCGTTTTACGGCTTGCTGGAGTTTCTAAAGGAATTTTAAATGGACAGCTTGATGATTGCTCCAGTTAACATTCTATGGGTTCCCCCCCCCAATATGGCATCAAAGAGATCAGGGGCTTCTAGATCCACGGCCAGGTAAATGGACAGTAGAAATCTGGCATAATTATTTGTTTGATCTCATACAGTCCGACATAATTGAAAAGCTGAAACGTAAGGCCACATGGAAAGACAAGACTATGGAGGTCACGATGAAATGGAAGACCTACCTGGAATGGATACCGACAGAAGGAAGAAAAGACATTCAGAGCAAGATTCGGACTTTGTGCCCGTGGCTGGGAATATAGGACTAAAGCACCGGGATAGCATAGGGGGGAGGGGGAGGGGGGAGGGAAAAAAACTATTATGAAAACGCATGGTTAAAAGATAATATGTAAAATTTGTGTAAAACAATTTAAAAAATAAATATTAAAAAAAAACAGAAAGGGGGACATCCATAGTCTTAAATAAATAATGAAATAAAAATGGCTGTGTGGCTAGATCCATCACTGGTACCAAGAGCAGACATGTGCATTGAAGCCGGGGCTCATTCCACTGGGCTCTCTTTGCAATGGATGAGATGTTGGAAAAAAGGAAGCGTGAGACTTCTTATTGCTTGGGGAAGCACGCTGTCCAAACCATGGGAAAGATCTTGTTTACAGTGCTGTCCTACGCAGACCTACCGGCCATGGAAGTAATGGGTTTAGAAAGGGGTAACCCCCCTTAGGACTGCCTTGCCAGAATATTTATACCCCAGAGTTCTAGTCCATGAACTTCCGTGGCAGCTTATGGGGGCGGGGGGGAGTCATAATAACAATTAAGACAATAAATATCCAATATGAGAAACGTGACCACGCAGCTATAAAAAGAGCACGGCCATAATGAAAAATTAATCAACTTGCAACATAAAAATTTAAGAACCAGAACCAGGGAAAGTGAGAAAATTACTCCGTACGGACCATTTTACAGAAGGATGAAGACTTAAAAATAATAATTAAGGGAAAAAAGTTCACAGCTAGAATCGAAGGGAGTGGTTCTTCACCTGTAATTCACTTCTGCCCCCAAGGACACATCATCAAATGCCCCCATTTATTTGTTTCTTTAAGTCTTTCCATGCCACCTTTCCCACTGACCACAGTCCTTTAAAAATGGTCCTCCCTGCCCTGGAAAATCCTGACTTCCAGGTAAAGGATTAAATAAATTAAAAACCAGGAAAAGAAAAATCACAGCTCCACATAGGGTTGCCAGCCCGGGGTTTGGAAATTCCTTGAGATTTGGGGGCTGGAGCCTGAAGACGGCGGGGTTTGGGGAGGGGAACCTCGGTGGGGTACGGTGCCACAGAATCCACTTTCCAAAGCAGACATTTCCGCCAGAGGAACTGACCTCTGTTGCCTGGTAATCAGTTGTAATCCCAGGAGATCTTCCGCTACCACCTAGCTCTGCAGCGTCCCCTCAGAACAACACCCGCCTGACGACACTAAGTGTGAAAGGCCCGTATAAAAAGAATAACCTCAACATGTCTCTCATGGAAGGTGAAGAGTTGAGTATCGCTCCGTGCCTCTTTCGGAAGGGCGTTCTGTCACACCGGTGCTGCCACGGAAGAAGACCGGGCCTGGGTTGTGGCTGAAAGGGCAGTTCGAAGGGCGGGCTCAGTCAGGAGGAGGGAGGCCCCCAGGGGATCTGAAGTGCCAAACAGACTCATAGTAGCTTTCTAGAAGGATGCTGATGATACATATTCCTCAGGGGTCATTTCCGGCAGGAGCGCACAGGAGCAGAGCTCCGGCAGTAAGGCGCCCAGGGGGTGGGCACATGCAACAAGCCC
>NW_015166486.1:6214-12048 GCF_001447785.1 Gekko japonicus | reverse complement strand
TGAGGTGCAGGTCCCCCCCCCCCCGGCCCGCCTTCAGGTACAAGCTCTCCCTCCTCTGTGAGAGCAGATCTGCACGTCCCCCCCCATAGCTAGCAATCCAAAACAGTCCAGTGGCACCTTTAAGACCAAGTTTTGTTCAGGTACAAGCTCTCCCTCCTCTGTGAGGACGGATCTGCACGCCCCCCCCCCAATAGCTACAGAGATGTCAGGTGTGCCTGATGGCCATCAGTCAACTCCTGAATGTTGGGTTGGATTCCTATTTGCTGTGTGCTGCTTTTAAAAGGGCTGTGGAAGAAATCTGGAATGGCCTCCTCAGTGTCAGTTGAGCAATGTCAAACAACTCTCTCTTGCTTGCTGCCAGTAGCCGTTTATTGCAAGTGGGGAGAAGGGACTTCCTAAAATCCTACCATAGAGTAGTGGTTAAGAGTGTTGGACTAGTCTTAATAGATCTTATCATTGCCAATGGTTATATTCTTAAGGAATAAGTCTTGTGTTTTGTTAATGTTGTGGTTTTCGAACCACTGTTTTGTATTGTGCTGCATTTGAAAATTTAAAGAATTGGGGGGGGGGAAGTGTCGTACTAGTATCTGTTAGACCCAGTTTGAATCCTCACCTGTGCCACGGAAACTCACTGGGCGATAGGATGCCAGGTCTCCCTGGACCACCGGGGGCAATGGGGGGGTTGGGTTGCCAGATCCAAGTTGGGAAACTCCAGGAGATTTGGGGATGGAGCCTGGGGAGGACAGGGACCTCAGTGGGTTCCAATAAACAGCCATTTTCTCCAGGGGAACTGATCTCTGTAGCCTGGAGGTGGGTTGTAATTCCAGGGGATCCCCAGGTCCCACTTGGAGGCTGGCATCCCTGCTGGGTGACCTTGAGCCAGTCACACTCTCTCAGCCTAACCTGCCTCACAGGGTTGTTGTGAGGATAAAATGGAGGAGAGGAAGGCAAAGTAAGCCACTCTGGGTCCCCACTAGGGAGATGGGTGTGGTGGTAATGAATTAGATACAACTAAATATAAAAGCTTTCTATTTCCTTCCTTCCCAATGTTCCGAATGCCCTCTGGGTGGCTGTAAGAGCCCCATTAGGAATCACTGGTGTAAGGTAGTCTCTTATGTAAAGCAGGGGAAAGATAATGATTAGCACTCAGTCAGAACCCGACACAGGGACAAATGAAACACTACAGGAAAGAAGAGGCCTGCCTAGACAGAAATGCTGGCCCATTAGAAAAACCAGTCAGAAACAGCGTTAGAATACCTTTACCGGGACCACCTAAAAAGCGAGTTAGCTTTCAAGACTCACAGAATTCTTCTTTTGTGTCTGATGGTCAGCAACAGAGGAAGAACAAGGGGAGAGGAAGATGGTTGTATAGCCTTTGTTACCCTATCCTGGAGTTCTGTTAGCTCCTGACCTCTATGTGCCCGGAGGATGGCCAACAGACCAGTCCCAAGAGAATGTTTTCTCATTCACGCTCTCCCGAGTTCTAACCTAGAAAGCTGACGCGTTTCCCTCCACCACTGAGTACTGGCTGCAAGGTCTCTCAGTGTCTAGAATGTAGCTATGATGATCCCATTCTTGACTCATAGCCAGCTGTTAGAGTATAAGATTATTAGTTTTAGCTATGTGTCTCATCTCGAGTTTTGGCTGACTTCACTGTGTGTAGTATAGGCCCAGCGGATTGAAGTTAGACTGCTATTGCTGTAAGTTGGATGCTTTATTAAACTCTCCTCGTAAGCAAACCTGGATCTATCATATTGTTTTCCTTGGATTTCTGTGAACTCCAGAGCTTCTGGCCAGGGCTCCAGACAGCAGTGCAGGCAGAAGGCTCGGCAGTCAAACATTCCAGTCTTGAAATACTAATTTCTGATAAGAACATCAGAAGAGTCCTGCTGGTTCAGACCAGTGGTCTGTCTAGTCCAGCATCCTGTCTCACACAGCGGCCAACCAGTTCCTCTGGAGATCCAACAACAGAGCTGTTAGCCGAATTGCTTTATTTACAGCAATTGGCAATTTTATAAATGGGTTCTTGTCAATTTATACCAAGGTCCTGATCCCACCGAGGATACCAGTAAAGGATTCCGAGGCTGTTGTAGTTAAAATCGATGTCTTTTACTAGAAATATGTCTCATACAAACAATACTGATGCACTCACACATTCAATCAAGTTCCTAAGAATTAAAGGAAGGAAATAAGCACAGTTGCATTAGCAGGTACGGGTGATGATGGGCGATACTTATCTGTCCTGAAACTTGGTTGTCCCAATGAAAAATGGATAGGAAGAAATGGAAAACAAAGGGAATCCACACGACCAGAACCAGTCAGAACATGTGGGTCTCTTGACTGCAGATCAAGAGATCAATAGTAGAGGCAAGGGTTGGGGACAGAAAGGGGGACTCAAGGGGAGTAAAAGCAGACAGGGGTTGTCTTGGGAGAATGCCAGCTAGGAGGGGCCGGGTGACTGGTTCTCCCCTTTTATAGGGGGGTCCAAGAGGTGGGTGGTAACTGTGCCAACCTCTTGACCCACCTACCTGTCAGTCCGTCCCAAAAACAATCCTATTGGTTGCAGGGAGGGAGGGAGGTTACCTAGGAGGGATGGCCAATATTGTAACCTAAAACCTTACTCGAAGGATTGGCATCTGAGCAGGCGTGAAATCCAGGTGTCAGGATGCTTCCTTGTAGTGCTGATGAAGTTGGCCAGTTCCTTTGATAACCAAATGTTCATCTGGCAGGAAATGCCAGCTCAGGAACAAAGCAAGTTACATGGCAATGGGTGATACGTGACCAGCAAGCAGCTTTGCCATGCTAGCTGTTTCTTCCCAAAGTTGTTGTTTTATGCTAATAATAATGGAGATTTGTGCTTCTTCACCAGGCTGTGTGACTGTATTGCTGAAACCTTATTTACATGTAAGGTATGTGCAGGCACCCTCTATGTGTGTCATCACAACAGGTGACCTAAAGTGTACAGTCCGCTGAGCCCATGTGTGTGTGCACAGTCCATGTGTAGCAATAAGCAGTCCATAAAACAAATATCAGGCTTGTTCCCTAACGGAGCATAGAGGTCAAGGCCCTTCCATCAGGTTGCCTCCTGGCACTGGTATTCAGAGGTTTACTGTCCCTGAACATGGAGGTTCCCTTTAATCACCCTGACTAGTAGCCACTGATATACCTCGTCTCCATGAGTCACCCTAGCCCGATTTTACAGCCATCTATGCCTGTGGCCATCACTGCATCCTCTGGAAAAAGAGGTGCAGGAGCTCATTAGCATAACTCATTAGCATAACTTATTTGCATATGCCACACCCCCTGACATCACTGGAAGTGTGTCAGAAGGCAACACCCACTGCTCAGGCTTCACCAGACTGTTTTGGATTGCTAGCTATTGGGGCGGGAGGAACGTGCAGATCTGTCCTTGCAGAGGAGGGAGAGCTTGTACCTGAATAAAACTTGGTCTTAAAGGTGCCACTGGACTGTTTTGGACAGGGGTGGGTGAGTGGGAGCTCTGCAACTTACCTGGCTGCTTTTTGCACTGACTGAGGGCTGCTGGGAGCAGGGGGTGGGGCTTGTTGCATGTGCCCGCCCCCTGGGCTCTTTACTGCTGGAGCTCCACTCCTGTGCGCTCCGGCAGGAAATGACCTTTCCCCATGTTCTTGTAGTTACTTAGTTGTACCTACCACTGAGTCCTGACCTGGATAGCCCAGGCTGGCCTGATCTCTTCAGATCTTGGAAGCTAAGCAGGATCAGCCCTGGTTAGTATTTGGACGGGAGACCGGCAAGGCCTCTTGCAGAGGCATGCTGAATGTCTCTTGCTTGGGAAACCCCATGGAGTCATCATAACTCACCTGTGACTTGATGGTAAAAAAAAACACCCCACCACCAACCCTACAACTGTCTTGTAGTGACTCAATGAGTAACTTGTAGTAATAAATCTAACTAAGGAGCCGTGCGCAAGTTCCTTACCCACGTACAAGACTGCCCATCAGCGCTCCCATCAATCCCTTGGATGTCCTGTCTCTGGGCGGTGCCAGGTGCAGAGGGCAATGAATGAAGCCAGAGGTGGTGCAGGCTACCACTTGGCCTAGCAGAGCTGGAGAAGGCAATTAGGTGCTTATTCGTCCCGCCTCCTTAATGGGCTGCACAGTAGAGAGGAGATCTCCCTGAGAAGTCTGGTGAGAAAGCACCTGAGACTCTACATTATCCCATCTAGATTAGGCGGTGGTGGAAAGCGTCACCAAGTTGCCGCTGACTTATGGTGACCCCACGGGATTTTCAAGGCAAGGGGCGTTCAGAGGTGACCTGCCGTTGCCTGCTTCTGCGTAGCGACCCTGGACTTCCCTGGTGGTCTCCCACATCCAAGGACTAACCAGGGTCGACCCTGCTTAGCTTCCCATATCTGACACGATCGGCTAACCTGGGCCATCCAGGTCAGGGCAATTATGTGGTGCCCATCCCCACATAATTGAGCGGTGGCTCAAGTGGTTAAGACGCTGAACCTCAGGCTGTGGAAGGTTGGTAGTTCAGCAGTTCGAGACCCGAGTGCCACGTGACACAGTGACCTCCCATCTCTGGTTCCAGCTCCTGCCAACCGAGCAGTTCGAAAGCAAGAAATTGCAAGTAGATAAATAGGTACCGCTTCGGTGGGAAGGGAACAGCGTTCCGTGTACCTCAGTGTTTAGTCATGCCAGCCACATGACCACGGAAACGTCTTCGGACAGCGCTGGCTCTTCGGCTTTGAAACGGAGATGAGCACCGCAACCCTAGAGTCGGACTTGACTGGCTTTCGAGCAAGGGAACCTTTATCTTTTTAACCTGGCTTTTGAGCAGGGAAACCTTTACATCAGAAAAAAGACGGACCATTTGCAATTACAACATACTGGGACAGAGAGTCAACGGCCACAGACTGTTCTAGAAAATCTAGCTATTTCTGTACTTCTCTAGCACTGATTGGAGTAGAAGTCGAGGATAACATGGCACTCCTGTTGGTTGCAAAACTGAAGGTCGATTTGAGAGGTTTAATGTTAGTCCAGGGAATGTAAACAGTTGTGTTTGGAAATTTTTGGACTGATGCCTTTTAGAGGTGAATGCACCAGGGGGCGCTCCAAACCTGCTTTCTGAGTTGCTTTGGCGTTTCCTTTTGTAACTCCAAACCAGGCTTCTATAAGGATGGACCTGCTGAATCAAATGCACGGTCTGGTCTGATTCATCTCAGCCATCTAGTCTAGTGCCTTGGTATCTTTGGCCACTGTGTGACAGAGTGTTGGACTCTGGCTTCTCTTATGTTCTTATGTTCGTCCCCTGACCTGGGTGGCCCAGGCGAGCCCGATCTCCTCAGATCTCGGAAGCTAAGCAGGGCTGGCCTTGGTTAGTACTTGGATGGGGGGTCAGCAAGGACATCCAGGGTCCTGACGCAGAGGCAGGCATTGGGACACCACCTCTGCTTGTCATCCCCAACCTGGGTGGCCCAGGCGAGCCCAATCTCCTCAGATCTCAGAAGCTAAGCAGGATCAGCTCTGATTAGTCCTTGGATGGGAGACCACCAAGGAAGACCAGGGTTGCTATGCAGAGGCAGGCAGTGGCTCCCCTGAACCTGCTTCGGCAAGGAGGGCGGGGTATAAATTTGAATAAATAAATAAATGGCTCTTGCCTTGAAAACCCCACATGGTTCCATCAGGGATGGGCACAAACCTGAACACCAAACCGAGCCAAAAGGGCCTGGACCAAACTGGTGAGTTTGGTTCTCCCCAGGGCTGTTTTTGGGCAGGAACGCACAGGAATGGAGTTCCGGCTGGCTCCTGAGTTGGCCACGCCCAGCAGGAACTCATTAGCATAACAGGCCA
>NW_015166486.1:4604-6092 GCF_001447785.1 Gekko japonicus | reverse complement strand
TAAACAGAATAAGAAGCAAAAGGTGGGTGTGGCTGGATGTCGACACTTCTGGTAACATGGGGGTGCGGCCTAATATGCTAATGAGCTGTGTTGTCAGGGGTTTGGCCTAATATGCTAATGAGTTTCTGTTATGGGTGTGGCCTATTATGCTAATGAGTTCCTGCTGGGCTTTTTCTACAAAAAGAGCCCTGGCTCTTTCCCAGCTGTGGCAGCCATTTCACTGGTCAGTGGCCTTTTATTGGTCATTTTTGCTCCCCTCCCCCAAACCGGTGGGTCTACCCATCAGCTGTTAGGTTGAAATGGTTGGCAGCCATTTCAGCCTAACAGCTGATGGGCGGACTTCATGCCACTCAGCTATTAGGTTTAAATGGCCCCGAACAGCTGAACCGAACTGGACAAAATTCCGGTAGATATTCGGGGAAGGCCTCCTCCCCGAATATTGGTTCAGGGGCTCCGAACTGGCCAAAGTTTGTGCCGAATTTTGGCTTGTGAGTCGGTTTGTGCCCATCCCAAGTTGCCATAAGTCAGCTCTCTCTTGCCCAGAGTGGCCAGCTGGATGCACCTGGAAGGCCTACATGCAGGGCACGGAGGCCAAAGGCCTCCCCCAGGCTCTTCCCCCTCACTGATCGGCACTCAGAGGCACACTGCCTCTGAACACGGTGGTTCTGTTTAACCCTAACGGCAAAGGACGATTTAATTTCAGTAATGAATCTGTCTCGCTCCCTCATAAAGACATCTTAATGTGCGGCCGTCGCCGCATCCTGTGGCAGCAGTGTGGCGTAGCAGTTAGAATGCTGGACTAGGTTCTGGGAGTCTCCAGGTTCGAATCCCCACTCTGACACAGAAGGTTGCTGGGTGACCTTGGGCCAGTCACATTGTCTCAGCCTAACCCACCTCGCAGGGCTGTTGTGAGGATAAACCGGAGGAAAGGAGTCCCTGCTTAGGGAGGAAGGTGGATGTAAAAAAGAAAATAGATGGATAAGAAGCAAGTTCCTCAAATAAATGTTCAGTCAATAGAAAACTGCTGCATTTGTCTAGTTTGAATCTGTTGCACATCTGTTTTACTGACTTTACCCCCAAGTCCTTGTAGCATGGGAGAGAGAGAAATGTTATCTTAGCTATAGTGAAGTACACATAGACTCTAATCCTGTTTCCTCTAAAGTAACTATCCCTAAATGCAAGAGGGCTTTTGTTCTGATAGTTATGCTTAGATATGGGTTGGGGTTTTTTTGCCACCAATGCTCCCTCTAAGCTGTGGAGTCTTGTGAGCAAAAATTCTACTTTGTGAGCGACTGGCATTCAAGTTGTGAGCAGTGTTCCCTCTAAGCTGAGTTAGCGTGAGCTAGCTCAAAGTTTTTTCGCCTCCGGCTCACACATTTTTGTCTTAGCTCAGGAAAAATGGCTAATTTATGCAGGAGCCAAATCACTTGCTCACAACTTTAGTGTCAGTAGCTCATAAAGTAGAATTTTTGCTCACAAGTCTCCACA
>NW_015166486.1:0-2147 GCF_001447785.1 Gekko japonicus | reverse complement strand
GGGCGGCCGCGTGGATGCGGCGCTGGAGCGCTCGGCGGCGGCGGCGTCTTCGGCGGGCTCGCTGGGCCCGCCGGCCGCGGCCAGGATGGTGGGCTGCGTGGGCTGCTTCTGGGTGCTGCTCTCCTCCTGCCTGGTGGCCGTCTGCAGCTTCAGCTTCCTCTCGCCCGCCTGGATCGTCAAGGAGCGCGGCGGAGCGCGGCGGTGGGCGGCCGGCCTGCTGGAGGACACTGGCGGCGGCGGCGGCGAGGTGAGCTTCGGCTTGCTCTGGCACTGCGCCCAGCCCGGCCGCCGCCACGTGCCCGACTGCTACACCGTCGGCGGCCTCGGCCGCTTCAGCGAGATCCCCTCCGGCTCCTGGCAGGTGAGTGGCGGGGGCCGGGTGCCAACCTCCAGGGGAAGCCTGGGGGCGGGGGGAGATCTCTAGCAAAGTTGCTGCGGAAGGCTTGGGATCCCGCGCACGGGGACTTGCCCTTCAATGGGGGGGGGGAGCGTAGGGTTAGGGCGAGGCGGTCCTCCTGCCCCACGCTCACCCGAGGGTAGACCTGATAGAGTCCGGGGTTGCAAAGGCCAATCGGGCTGATCCTGTACTTGGGAAGTGAATCCCCTTCGTGGAACTTGTATTTGGGTCAATTCCCTTCGTGGTGCGTGCATTTGGGAAGTGAATCCCGTCCTTGGAGCGTACCCGGGTCCCAAGGAAACGCGGGTAGGACTGAAGGCGAGGAAATGCCGTCGAGATCCGTGGGGCTCACTTGAAGTGCGGGCTGTCTTGCCAACAGCAGAGTTGACCGGTCCCCCCCACCAATGTTCCCTCTAAGCTGTGGAGTCTCGTGAGCAAAAGTTCTACTTTGTGAGCTACTGGCATTAAAGCTGTGAGCCAGCAATTTGGCTACTGCACAAATTAGTTTGCTCTGGAGCCATCCCTTCCTGAGCTAAGACAAAAAGATGTGAGCTGGAGGCTAAAAACCTGTGAGCTAGCTCACACTAACTCAGCTTAGAGGGAACACTGCCCCCACCACCACCACCACATCCCCCCCCCCATCTTTACAGGTCACTGTAAAAATGGAGAAATGGGAACAGCCACAGCGGTGCTTGTGGTCCCAGGTTCAGCCCTTGGGGTCTTGGCTAGTGAGGCGGAGTCTGCTGCCCTTGGAGTCGGGGGCACTAGGCAGGGAGGGGTTCTCCAGTTTTCAGGACGCCAGCTTCGCCCATGCAAGGCCCCCAGTGGTCTCTCCCTTCGAAGAGATCTTGGCAGAGCTGCGGAAAGCGGGCGTCTCTCTGCACGAGACCTTGGAGAGCAGCCTGCAGTCTCAGTCAGGAATGCTGGGCGGTGGAGACCCGGTTAATGCGTTTAAAATGGCACGCCCGTGCATGGATGCTGTTGGGTTTAGGGTTCCTTGGAGAAACAAGGCGGAGGAAAAGTCTTGAAGTTACCAAGTGACTACTTGATAGCGTTGCCTTAGCAACGTAGGGAGGATTAAAACCAGGAGGGCTCTAACGGCAGAAGTCCTGCTAACTCTTTCTTGCATCTCTCTGTTTTTGCTCTCGGTCGCTTGCCCTATTTGGAGAGAAGTTTGTGCAGGCTGTGGATATGGGGGGCAGCTGGTTACTGGTTTCCCTTTGGGCGTTGGGCAGGCATTCCCACTTGCATTTGGTTGGCGGACGTCTCACAGCAGCTCTTAGTTCTGAAAAGGAACCTTTGAAAATTAGGCTGAACTCCGAACAAAGTCTTAGATTTGAGTTCTTATTTTTTTTAATCTTTGGGAAATGCTTCCATTTGAACCGGAGCGCACCTTTTGTTATCTCTGGCGGAAGCAAAGCTGTCCCTGGCTCGAGCCCTTTGGAGACGAGAAGGCTTCCTGCTAGAGAATCTGAACTTTTGTTCAGAAATGGGCAGTTGAGGGGGGGATTGGAGGAGAAGGTCTGTAACAGCAGCCTGAGGCCATGCATAAAAGTGATCTGAGCTTAACAAACTTAACCTATTTTCGGGTTGCCTGTAGTAAATGCCACTTTTACTGATTCCTGTGCCTGCAGCAATAGCATGCCAAGGCAAGGCACATGCCACATCAAGGCATATGCCACATTGGTGCACAAATGCTACACATGAGAGCAGGGGTCCCCAACGCGGTAACTGTGGGCGCCCGCCAACA
>NW_015166485.1:316485-319126 GCF_001447785.1 Gekko japonicus | reverse complement strand
TTTCGAACCGCTGGGTGGGCGGGAGAGATTTTGACATGATTCACACAGTGCAATGGGGTGTTGGTGGGGGTCCTTGGATATAGAGCCATGTACATGCAAAACCTTACTAACCCCCGACAGTGTTGGACTTTCATGCTCACCCAAGATATTTTCCCATCAGCTGTTCTCTCAGGCAGATATCACAATATCCCCTCTGAGAACAGATTATGTAAATATTGTTCACTGGAACATAAGAACATAAGAGAAGCCAATGTTGGATCAGGCCAATGGCCCATCCAGTCCAACACTCTGTCACACACTGGCCAAAAATACCAGGTGCCATTCAGTTACTCATATTCTGCTTCACTGCCCTATGTTTCGTAAGATTTGTCAGCAATATTTCAAACCTCTCTGGTTCTCCAGAAAGAATTACCCAGTATTTACTTGCTGATAAATCCTCTCGATTGACAGAATTAGTGGCTGAGTACTTGGCTACAGTACCGCACAAGGGTTATCCTTCTCTAGGTAAAGCCAATGAATAATTGTCTGATATTGCTTTTAGGCATTGTTCTCTTGATATTAATCTAATTATCCTTTTAGATTGTACTTTTTATCTGATTTTATCCATCTTAGACCCTGTTTGTATCTAATTCTAATTTACCCTTATATGTCATTAAAGGTTATAACTTATGAATTTGAATTAGATCCTTGGGTATATGTACTCCTTCTCCTCCCTTCACACAGGCTCAGTAGACTTTTACCTTCACAGCAAACCAAAATGTGTTACTTCATCCAAATCAAAGATTTTAATAAATTCCAAGTCAGGTAAAACCTCACTGAAATCCTGGTTAGAAGGGAAGAGAACAAGCCATCGTTTGTGAGGCAAACAGAAGGACAAACTATGGCTTTCCATACAAGGGGAAATCTTTCATTTCTGATTTGTTTATCTGTACCTGAAGAAGGCAGAGAACACATGGACTCGTGGATTCCAAGGCTTGTTCCTGTAACAACATACCATGCGCAGTGGTCACACTGAGGACTGAGTCACACATTACAAACTCCACATGACTGACCTGTGGCCATGACAAGAATTCTGGATCAGACATATGCCTGGAGCTCCATGCCAGGGATTCAATTCTCAGGTCACATGGGCCAAATTCAGATTGGGACTGTGGCATGTGGGGAGAACAGCCTTTATCCTCCCCACCATGTGCCATTTTCTCAACCTAAAATGGTCCCCAGGGAGCTGCTATTTGCACTGTTGGGGTTACATGTACTCATAGTGCCACAGAACTTTTCTCAACTGGGCAAATAATCTCTCTCTCTCTCTTGACCAATGAGGTCAAATTGGGCCTCAGCACAGAACTTGAGGTGTACATCGGTTGGCAGTCTACATGTTTACTACACAGGCCTTGTCTGAGGCTCAGACATCCAGTTTCTGGTGCTGGCTTCAGCTCCCACCTCACACACGGCGAGGGCCAACCTTGTTTGAAACCCAGTGGCAGGGGTTAGGCACCGCATGGTAGTGATGGTGGCAATGATCCTGGGGGCCCATCCTGGATTTTTGCCCAGGGCCCCAGTTTTCTGCGTCTAAGGCACAAATTCCCATATAGCCCTTCCTCTGTTTCTGCAACTAAGGCACAAATTTCCTTATAGCCCTTCCTCTTGATTATGATCTGAGACAACAGAATTGACCTTTCTGACGGAGAAGGTGGGGAGATAAAAAGAGGGCTGACGCAGAACAAGAAAGAAAGTGAAGTCTGCAGCCTATGAGCCATTTTGCGAAAGCAGGCTGGTCTGGAGATCAGCTGTTAATTCTGGGAGGTCTCCAGGTCTTACCTAGAGGTTGGCAATCCTAGTTTGTATTATTGAATCTCTGCAAGCCAGCTACTGAAACAGCAACCCGAGCAGCCTGATTGACGGCTCGGATTAGTATTAAACTTTGAATTCATTCCCTACTTACCATCTCCTCGGTGGCTGTGGGCTTCTACCTTCTTTATCAAACCACCAGCTTGTTATTCATCGCTGTAATTGCTGGAATCCAGTAGGGTTAGCAGAGAAGTTACAAACCCTGGAATTGCCTTCCAGGCCTTGGTACAGAGGCACACAACTGGCTGCTGTCCTATTGCAGTTATCATTATGCATGATTGTTTTAATTACATGCTAATCAAGCCTCCGTGTGAGGCTCAGGCCAGGAGACCTGCACACTTGGGGTGGCAACCCCTGACGAATTCCCTGTCGTTGCAGGAGGTCAAACTGAATGGAAGAAGGAACTCCAAGCAGCTCCAGCCGGCAAAGGAGCGCCACAGCTCAGAATCCCCTCTGCTCTTAGGAATCAGGTGATCTCAGGTAGCCAATCCCAGGTCTGCTATAAAGCTCCCAGGGGCCATTGTACCTCCCCCCCCCCCCCCCCCTCCAGGCTGGGCAACTTGTAGGAAACTTTCTCTGATCTGGCTGCTCACCTGCCCACCCTGGAGCAAAAATCACCCATCTGGGCTAACTCCCAAGGCAACTGTTACAGAAAAAGAACTCACTGCCACTTGATATTCTCTGTCTAGCTGTGGTATCCCCTGGTACTTTGGAATAAATAATTATAAACCTCCCAGTGTACAATGGCTAGAAACTTCTTTTATTAACAATGAAAAGGGACAAAAGCAAGAAA
>NW_015166485.1:316125-316316 GCF_001447785.1 Gekko japonicus | reverse complement strand
AAGAGGAGGAGGAGATTGGATTTATACCCTGCCCTTCACTCGGAGTCTCAGAGCGGCTTACAAACTCCTTTCCCTTCCCCTCCCCACAACAGACACCCTGTGAGGTGGGCGGGGCTGAGAGAGCTCTGAGAGAAACTGCTTTTTCAGAAACAGCTCTGACAGAACTACGGCTTGCCCAAGGTCCTCCAGCA
>NW_015166485.1:315005-315270 GCF_001447785.1 Gekko japonicus | reverse complement strand
ATCAGTCTTCTTATTGAGATTCATCAGCTGATCCAGCAGGGGGCGCAAGGCTTCAGAAATTGTACCAGCTAAATCGATGGTAGTTTCCGATCTTCTGACCGGTGATGCTGTGTTGGCATTTCCTGTGGTGCCTCTGCCTCTGGGCGCCGTTTTTCCCCCTCACTGTGTCATTGTTTACATTAAGGTAAAAGTTTTTTTAAAGTTCTAAGCTTTTTCTCTGCAATGAATATCAGGTCCCGCTGCGATCCGCTTGCGCTGGGTGGGT